>NW_027469981.1:0-49990 GCF_051020765.1 Lasioglossum baleicum | reverse complement strand
CAAAATCCAAAGGTAGATATGCTTTTATTAATTTATTGCATTTAATTCACAGAATTAAAACATCCTAGAACCCAATATAAATTTCTTCTCTAAAAACTAGAAAAAGAAAAACGATTTAAAATCGTCGAAGGATTAACATCCAAAGGTATTAAGATAATTTCAGATTATCTTAGATTCAAAATCCAAAGTAGACGTGCTTTTTATTAATTTATTGCGTTTAATTCATAGAATTAGAACATCCTAGAACCCAATATAAATTTCTTCTGTAAAACTAGAAAAACGATTTAAAATCATGGAAGAATAAACATCCAAAGGTGTTAAAATAATCCTACATTATCTTAGACTCAAAATCCAAAGGTAGACGTTCTTTTATTAATTTCTTACATTTAATCCCAGATACACTATTTCCCATAGATTCGCTATTAACATTGACAAAACTCAAAATACGTTCTTTTTTCAAAAGTAGAAAGATCGATGCTATAATTTTAAATCATTTTACACTCAAAATCCAAAGGTAGATGTACTTTTATTAATTTATTGCATTTAATTCGTAGAATTAGAACATCCTAGAACCCAATATAAATTTCTTCTCTAAAACTAGAAAAACGATTTAAAATCATCGAAGAATTAACATCCAAAGGTGTTAACACTAGGTTTACGGGGGTTTTTTGTATACCTTTTTCTACGGACACTTGTCAGATTTTGTCTAAAGAAAACCACATAATTTCTTTAAAAACAAACGACGAATTTACGTTGAAAACAATCGCAATATTAACAGACTTAATTTAAGTTAATTAAATCTTTTAATATTGTATAATTGAAGCACCCATCCGTCAAATTGACGGGTCCCGTAAATCTAGTGTTAAGATAATTTCAGATTATCTTAGATTCAAAATCTAAAGGTAGACGTGCTTTTATTAATTTATTGCATTTAATTCACAGAATTAGAACATCCTAGAACCCAATATAAATTTCTTCTCTAAAACTAGAAAAACGATTTAAAATCGTCGAAGGATTAATATCCAAAGGTATTAAAATAATTTCAAATTATCTTAGACTCAAAATCCAAAGGTAGACATGCTTTTAATAATTTATTGCATTTAATTCATAGAATTAGAACATCCTAGAACCCAATATAAATTTCTTCTCTAAAACTAGAAAAAGAAAAACGATTTAAAATCGTCGAAGGATTATAATCCAAAGGTATTAAGATAATTTCAATTATCTTAGACTCAAAATCCAAAAGTAGACGTGCTTTTATTAATTTATTGCATTTAATTCACAGAATTAGAACATCCTAGAACAAATATAAATTTCTTCTCTAAAACTAGAAAAACGATTTAAAATCGTGGAAGAATTAACATCAAAGGTATTAAAATAATTTCAAATTATCTTAGACTCAAAATCCAAAAGTAGACGTGCTTTTATTAATTTATTGCATTTAATTCACTGAATTAGAACATCCTAGAACCCAATATAAATTTCTTCTCTAAAACTAGAAAAAGAAAAACGATTTAAAATCGTCGAAGGATTAACATCCAAAGGTATTAAAATAATTTCAAATTATCTTAGACTCAAAATCCAAAAGTAGACGTTCTTTTATTAATTTATTGCATTTAATTCATAGAATTAGAACATCCTAGAACCCAATATAAATTTCTTCTCTAAAACTAGAAAAACGATTTAAAATCGTCGAAGAATTAACATCGAAAGGTATTCAAATACGCTGGTACGGAACGAAAACGTGCGTGGCCTTTCAGCTACGTTACCCTAGCTACATAAAATGGCATAGATCAGATAGAGATTTCTATCGAAGACCTTAGCATTCGCGGTTTACAATGAATCTCTCCCACGTGGTCGTTCTTCCCTCTGGCGGAAGCGGATGCGAAGAAGCGGTTTCCTCGGCCTTCTTCTGTTACGTCGCTGGCTTTCGCCTCTCGGATTCCTCGCTTCTACCCCGTTGGCTAATTACTACCAAACCAGCACACTCCTTTTTTCCTCCTGATTTTACTCGCTTCCCGCCTCTCGACCATAACGATCCGGTGCCAATTAATTAAACAACCACGCAGCTTCGATCGATCCGACTCTCTCTCTCTCTCTTTTTCTCAGTCTCTCTGTCTCTCTCTTAATTCCTTCCCCGTTTAGGCATCCACTGCCGTCTTTCTTTCCCTTCTTAAGGAATTCCGAAGCAAATAACATTGTACGATTTAGCTGTAGCAGCGAATGAGTTAAAATAATGTATTAACTGTCAATAAGTTCTAATATTGCTATTTAGGAAGAAACGATAATTTATATAAAGATAAGTAAAAAACAATCGTGATATTCCTTCCATCACGTTCTTTCTTTCCTCATCGAGGAATTCCGAAGCGAATAACTTTGTACGATTCAGCTTTGGTAATGTATGAGTTAAAGTAATGTATTAATTGTCAATAAATTCTAATATTACTATCTAGTAAGTAATAATAATTCATAGAAAAATGGGTATAAAATATTCACGATATTTCTTTCACCGCCTTCTTTTTATCTTCCTTGAGGAATTCCGAAGCGAATAACTTAATAGAATTTTGTTTTGACAGCGAATGAGTTAAAGTAATGTATTAACTGTTAATAAATCCTAATATTGCTATTTAGAAAGAAATGATAATTTGTATAAAAATAGATAAAAAACAATCGCGATATTCCTTCCACCGTCTTCTTTTTTTTCTCATCGAGGAATTCCGAAGCGAATAACTTCATATAATTCAGCTTTAGCAGCAAATGAGTTAAAATAATGTATTAACTGTCAATAAGTTCTAATATTGCTATTTAGGAAGAAACGATAATTTATATAAAAATAGGTAAAAGATAATCGCAATATTCCTTCCACCGCCTTCTTTTTTTCTTCCTCGAGGAAGTCCGAAGCGAATAAGTTCAATGAATTTAGCTGTGGCAGTGAATGAGTTAAAGTAATGTATTAACTGTCAATAAGTTCTAATATTGCTATTAGGAAGAAACGATAATTATATAAAAGAGGTAAAAAACAATCGCGATATTCCTTCCATCATGTTCTTTCTTTCCTCATCGAGGAATTCGAAGCGAATAACTTCATAGAATTTTGCTTTAGCAGCGAATAAGTTAAAATAGTGTATTAACTGTCAATAAATCCTAATATTGCTATTTAGAAAGAACGATAATTTATGTAAATATAGGAAAAAAACAATCGTGATATTCCTTCCACCGTCTTCTTTCTTTCCTCATCGAGGAATTCCGAAGCGAATAACCTTGTACGATTCAGCTTTGGCAGTGTATGAGTTAAAATAATGTATTAACTGTCAATAAATTCTAATATTACTATCTAGTAAGAAATAATAATTCATAGAAAAATGGGTAAAAACATTCACGATATTTCTTTCACCGTCTTCTTTTCTTTCCCTTCTCCAGGAATTTCGAAGCGATGCGAATAACTTCATAGAATTTAACTTTGACAGCTGATGAGTTAATATTATCCACGTTTAACATTAGGTTTACGGGACCCGTCAATTTGACGGGTGAGTATCTCCAATTATACAATATTAATAGATTTAATCAACTAATATTAAGTTTGCTAATATCGAAATTGTATTTAAATTAAACTCATTGTCTTATTTTTTAAGAAAGTACGTAGTTTTCTTTACCCGTAAATCTGACGGGTTTCAGTAAAGATAGGTATTTAAAAACGTCCGTAAATCTAGTGTTAATATTAGTATTTAGCAAGAAACAATAATTCATCTAAAAATGGGTAAAAAGTAATCGCGATATTCTTTCTTTCCTCGTCGAGGAACACGGGGGTAACGGAACAGCAGCGATATTATCCCGGCTGGAAAAAAATTCATCGTTATAAAATTCTAACGCAATGTCCCGTCATCGGCCACGTCCGTTATAACGGTGAAATAATTATTTCATAACTCGTCTTTCGTAATCAATTTTTATAACGTGTCTTCTTCAACAAATACGCGAAGAATCTTTTTTTCTGCCAGTATTTCCGAAATATTTTGTAATAAGTTTCTTATGTTAAATATATTTTGCATAATAGGACAATTTTTTCTAATAACAAAGAAACTTCGTATAACACACTTTCGTAATGAATTTTTTATATCAAATTAATACTTGTCAGTTTATTAATATTCTACTATTGCATTTTAAACGTTTCATTAGATTTGCAAGTTTCTAACTGCCTTTAATGCGGCTTATTACGTTATCTAGATACAAGTAGTCGAGATATTTTAGTCATAATAAATATTCGAATAATCCTTTATTATACCTGAAACGCTTCCTCGTTTTTTTTTTTACACATCTTTATATAAATATTACATTACGCGGATAAGACACGCGAGATATTTCCATATACGAAAGTATTGAAACATTTCCTATGTGGAAAGCGAGTTAAATTGAAATGTTTAAATAATTATGGTACGTGTAGCAGAGTGCAGAGATTATATCGGTAAAAGTCGGAGATAATTCAACGATACATACGATATCTGTGGCGCAGTTGCTGTAGATATTGGTCGTGGTGGCGCTAGTTTGTATTATCCAATGGAAAATCGCCCTAAGGCTATCGTAAGCAACCAAAGATGAATCCACGTTACGTGGAAACCTCTTGTTTTTTAATTCCTATTGTCTTCCTGTTACGATAGAATATTTTTATAAACAATGATACATATTTATAGTAAATATAATATAATTAATAATAATATGATACAATTGAATCTTTTATTAACGTAAACGATAATTCAAATTTTTCTTTTGTTACATATCATAATTGTATTTATTTACAATAAATATAATATAGTTAATAATAATATAATACAATTGAATCTTTTATTAACGTAATCGATAGTTCAGACTTTTCCCATATCATACATTGTAATTATATTTATTTATAATAAATATAATATAATATAATCGAGTCTTTTATTAACGTAATCGATAGTTCAGACTTTTCTCTTATTACACATCATAATTGTGTTTATTTACAATAAATATAATATAGTTAATAATAATATAATAGAATTGAATCTTTTATTAACGTAATCGATAATTCAAATTTTTCTTTTGTTACACATCATAATTGTATTTAATTTACAATAAATATAATATAGTTAATAATTATATAATACAATTGAATCTTTTATTAACGTAATCGATAATTCAGACTTTTCTCGTATTACACATCATAATTGTATTTATTTACAATAAATATAATATACTTAATAATAGTATAATACAATTGAATCTTTTATTAACGTAAATGATAGTTCAGACTTTTCTCTTATTACACATCATAATTGTGTTTATTTACTATAAATATAATATAGTTAATAATAATATAATAGAATTGAATCTTTTATTAACGTAATCGATAGTTCAGACTTTTCTCGTATTACACATCATAATTGTGTTTATTTACTATAAATATAATATAGTTAATAATAATATAATAGAATTGAATCTTTTATTAACGTAATCGATAGTTCAGACTTTTCTCTTATTACTCATCATAATTGTGTTTATTTACAATAAATATAATATAGTTAATAATAATGTAATACAATTGAATCTTTTATTAACGGAATCGATAGTTCAGACTTTTCTCTTATTATTCATCATAATTGTGTTTATTTACAATAAATATAATATAGTTAATAATAATATAATAGAATTGAATCTTTTATTAACGTAATCGATAATTCAAATTTTTCTCTTGTTACACACAATTGTGTTTATTTATAATAAATATAATATAATATAATCGAGTCTTTTATTAACATAATCGATAATTCAGACTTCTTTCTTCTTATATATCATAATTATTTTAATACCTCAGTGTAATATCATATTATTTTTCATTTTCTATCTAGAATATTAAAATAATTAATTTTTTCAACGTAATTCTTTTTTTTTTATTTTCCAAGTATAACTTTCTCTATCGGAATGTTTTTTATGACAAAAATACATCGAAATTCCTTGACATTTATGTCAAAAAATTTGTCAAAGTGCAAAGGGTGAAGTTTCCTCGAATATTAATTTTCTAATTAATCTGCGATCGAGGAATCCAAGCTGCCGAGAAATATTCGAATATTGAAATAAATTGCAGTAAAAACCTGTTGACCATTCGCGAACATCTCTATTCCCCGTGTTCCTTTCAATATGCTTAATATCCAGGCAATTATTCATAATTTATTGGAAAGTTGATACGTCGTTTAAAAATCGCGCGTGGCAAACGCAAGTTGGCGCCAAAGAGAAATTTAGGAACTCGCGAGCAATTTGCTTTTGTACAACAAAATGTACCATCGACATCTGGCAAGATGGAAGTGCAAGACGTGCTTGCCGAGCCGTTCCTTCCAGAGAGATTTAAAAAGTGAAAAGGAATGTTGCGTCTGTCGCGTAAGGAAATTCGCTGGAGTTATCCTGGATATCAATAGCAATCCACGTGGAACATCTTTCGGAAAGTAAACGCGAGTATAGATTTGTTCGTGCGTTTAATAAGCTTTCACTTTTCGCGCTGGATCTGATATTTTCTTACATACGATTGTTCTTCTAATGTTTTACAAGCTGTAATTATACTGTCGAAGAGAAAGGTCGTTGAACCTAAGCAACAGATTAAAAAGCCGAAGATTAGAATTATTTTGCTTGGAGAAAAATCATTTCAAATTATAGTATATTATAAGTATTATAGTTTTAATTATTTTATTTATCTTTGATATTTGAGAATTGTGGTTTACATGGGAAATATGGTTTTTAAAAAATGATGATACAGAGGTGCAATGTGGAATGACCATAAAAATTAATAATCGTAAACAAATAATTGATTTGAATTATTCTAATTATTCTGTTTATTTCGAATATTTAACAATTATTATACAGCATAATAAAATGTGGTGTTTAAAAAATACTGACAATGGCGTATCATAAAAATTAATGATTATGAATTATTTTGCTTGTAGAAGAAATTATTAAAAATTATTTCCACTTACATTTTCTTTAATATTTAATTATTCTAATTATTCCGTTTATTTCTGATATTTAAAAATCATAATTGAACGTGGGAAATATAGTGTTTAAAAAGTGGAGAGGAAGGGATGTAACATGACATGATTAACGTGGAAAAAATTATTAAAAATTATCAAAATTATTTCCACTTACATTTTCTTTAATATTTAATTATTCTAATTATTCCGTTTATTTCTAGTATTTCAAAATCATAATTCAACGTGGGAAATATAGTGTTTAAAAAGTGGAGAGGAAGGGATGTAACGTGACATGATTAACGTGGAAAAAATTATTAAAAATTATCAAAAATTATTTCCACTTACATTTTCTTCAATATTAATTATTCTAATTTTTCCGTTTATTTCCGGTATATAAAAATCATAATTCAATGTGTGAATATAGTGTTTAAAAAGTGGAGAGGAAGGATGTAATGTGACATGATTAACGTGGAAAAAATTATTAAAAATTATTTCCACCTACATTTTCTTTAATATTTAATTATTCTAATTATTCCGTTTATTTCTAGTATTTAAAAATCATAATTCAACGTGTGAAATATAGCGTTTAAAAAGGTGAAAACAAAGAAGCGAAATGAACTCTTACTCTCTTATTATTTTCAAAAAACTATTAATGACCAATAAATAAAAAACTGGTAGGAATTATTTTGCTCGTGGAAACAACTATTTAGAGAAATTAAACAACGCGATAAAATAAATGAATTTTCCTATGATTTATGGAATTATATATTTATCTTCTAAAGTCGTTATACCAGTTCTTTATCTCATTTCGCTATTTCGGTTCTTTTCCTTGATAATTCTTTCAACTTTCTTCTCTCCAAGAAGAAACTTACGTAAAACCGTGTGTCGTATTCATCGTACGTGCACAATCAACATTCGTATGCGCACAAATGTTGCGTGTAAAATAAGTTGCGACGATATAAATATAAAATAGGGAAAGGTGAGAATTTAAGCGATTTAATTGGAGCACGAAATTAATTGGTTAATTTAACAGGAAGTCGATTTAATTCAATAATGCGTTGCTTTAAATTAATAACGGACGATAAGGTGTGAGCTATTTATTAATTTGGGAACAAACGAGCGGATTTCAATGTTAAATTTCAATTCTTAATTTTAATATTAAGAAAATCTCTTTGGTCTGCTTGTAGGATAATAACAACGAGTAATTAACTATGTTTACTAATTAGTCTTCGTGTTGATTGCTTACACACGATAATTATTTATCTACTGCATTAAGTTTATATAGTTCCACTGATTTTTTTTTTTAATTAAGATAATATCTCCTCGTTTTTTAACTGCATAATACAATTTATTTGTTTAATAACAATAGTATCGAAAGTTAGAATCAATTTTCAGGTTTCCCACATCATTTTGGAGTTTAATTTTATATTTAATTTAGATATTTAACTCGTTGTTTTATTCAATTATTTAATCATTTAATTTTTAAATTTAACTTACGAATTTTTTAAATTGACGTTAATGATCAAATGAAATATTCAGTTGAATATTAAATTTAGATATCAAGGTAAAATTGAAGATTAATATTTTTAAATAAAGTTAAGAATTTTAATATTTCTAAAAGTAATTTAATTTTAAATATTTTTTTTACTTCAAATTATTTAATTTTAACTTATTATTATATCACTCGCTATTATAAAATAATGTATCCTTATATTCTTAACGACATATTTTGAATATTACTCTGACACTCTTGGATAATAGATAATTAGTGATTAATTATGAAGCAACCTTATATAAAATAATTATATTAATTATAATATATTTAAGATTAAATGACAATAATTCCACGATAATAGCTTCCTTCTTTCTTAAAAAAAAAAATACTGAAGAAAAGACGTAACAGGTTAAACAAATATGAATTTAGCGAAGAAATTAGCAATTGTGAATCATGTTATAAATCTCTACGAATCTCATCTTACACAAGCGATCCAATATAGATATCATGGTTCAGTTGCATTCACGAGGACATAAATTACCTTTATGCTAATCAGCAACGATACACGATGACACAGTAATATACGATCATTTAGTATTCTACAGCCAATTAATTTACAGACGGAATACAAATTTGGTAAAAAAATAACATATTAAATTATCCAGAAACAAAAATAAAAATTCAAAGTTTTTCCATCGTCGAGAAATAAATGTAAATTTTCACATGTGTTTACTCGAATCAATTTTGTTAAAAAAACAAACATACTCGATTATAAATATAGATCATTTTTATTCACATAATTTTTCCATACAAATTCGATAAAAAATAACATATTAAATTACTCAAAAACAAAAATAGAAATTCAAAGTTTTTCCATCATCGAAAAATAAATGTAAATTTTTACACGTGTTTACTCGAATCAATTTTATTCAAAAACAAACATACTCGATTATAAATATAGATCATTTTTATTCACATAATTTTTCCATACAAATTCGATAAAAAATAACATATTAAATTACTCAAAAACAAAAATAGAAATTCAAAGATTTTCCATCATCGAAAAATAAATGTAAATTTTTACACATGTTTACTCGAATCAATTTTGTTAAAAAAACGAACACATTCGATTGTAAATATAGATCATTTTTATTCACATAATTTTTCGATACTAATTCGATAAAAAATAACATATTAAATTACCAAAAATCAAAAATAGAAATTCAAAGTTTTTCCATCATCGAAAAATAAATGTAAATTTTTACACATGTTTTCTCGAATTAATTTTATTCAAAAAACAAACATACTCAAACGTAAATACATATTATTTTAATTCACATAATTTTTCCATACAAATTCGGTCAAAAATAATATATTAAATTACCCAAAAACAAAAATAAAGATAAAAATTTTAACGGACGATTATTCAAAGTTTTTCCATCATTGAGAAATAAATGTAAATTTTTACACATGTTTACTCGAATCAATTTTGTTAAAAAAACGAACATACTCGATCGTAAATATAGATCGTTTAATTCGCGTAATTTTTCCGACGAGATATCAACGATATAAACGTTTTATTGTGTTATCACAGCGATCTGAGATTCCAGAATTAATTATTAATTTCTTAAAAGCGTCTTACGGTATAATTTACGTTATGAAAGAGCTTCTGTTGCTGAAAGTTGACCAATGTTGCATTATGCATTCAATAGCTGCATCTTTATCAATACGTGATCGGTGTTTCGAACAAGTCCTCTGCTGCTTTTCATCCTGCCCCGAAGTCGCGCAAAAATCATATGAATTTATTTATTTTGCATTGCTACATCCGACATAACAACGATCGCGAAAAGAAAAACACAATCGTCGAACCGGCGCACGTTTTTCGTACATTGTATGCCGGCCCTGAAACATTGCGTGATTCCGCTAATATCATACATATGTATGCGAATTGTTTGTTTGCCAAGTCGTTTAACTCCGCGGAATAAACGGTAGAAATTTATTTTCGAGTTTTCAGAGATAGGAAGGAAGAAAATTGTTTCGAGTAATTGAAAGGTTGAGCAGTGATCGAGTCGTTTGATATTAAAATGTTTAAAAAATTTGAGAAATTAAGTTATCTACTTATTTTACAAATCGATTAACTCGAGAAAAAGGAATGTTTGGAATTGTTTGATATTAAAATCTTTAAAAAATTTTGAAAATGGAGTTATTTACTGGTTTGCGTTGGCTTTTTTATTTTCCAATCGATTCACTCGATAAATCGGAAAGTTTGGAATTGTTTGATATTAAAATCTTTAAAAAATGTTGAAAATGGAGTTATCTACTTTTTTGTTTACTGGTTTGCATTGGCTTTTTATTTTCCAAATCGATTAACTCGATAAATCGGAATGTTTGGAATTGTTTGATATTAAAATCTTTAAAAAATTTCGAAAATGAAGTTATCTACTGGTTTGCGTTGGCTTTTTATATTCCAATCGATTAACTGGATAAATCGGAATGTTTGGAATTGTTTGATATTAAAATCTTTAAAAATTTTGAAAATGGAGTTATCTACTTTTTGTTTACTGGTTTGCGTTGGCATTTTATTTTCCAAATCGATTAACTCGATAAATCGGAAAGTTTGGAATTGTTTGATATTAAATCTTTAAAAAATTTCGAAAATGGAGTTATCTGCTTTTTTGTTTACTGGTTTGCGTTGATTTTTTATTTTCCAATCGATTAACTCGATAAATCGGAAAGTTTGGAATTGTTTGATATTAAAATCTTTAAAAAATTTCGAAAATGAAGTTATCTATTGGTTTGCGTTGGCTTTTTATTTTCCAAATCGATTAACTGGATAAATCGGAATGTTTGGAATTGTTTGGTATTAAAATCTTTAAAAAATTTCGAAAATGGAGTTATCTGCTTTTTTGTTTACTGGTTTGCGTTGGCTTTTTATTTTCCAAATCGATTAACTCGATAAATCGGGAAGTTGAAATTATTTATTGAGTTGTTTGATATTAAAATCTTCAAAAAATTGGTAAATAGAATTATCTACTTTGGTTTGCGTTGGTTTTTTATTTCCAAATCAAATAACTCCATAAATTGGAAAGTTGAAATTTATTTCACATATTATAAATTAATAGTAATAATAATCAATATTATATATTTCATTTCATTTTTCGCGTAAGATGCTTTACAAAATATTAAAACTTAAATTTTGTATTAATTATTTATTGTGTTTCATTAAAAATGAATTTTATATTAATTCAAGCCTAGACTATTCCTCGATAATCTCGAAATAATTAAATTCTAATATTTCATAAAACGCTCAAGTTTGGGTAGAACTAATTACGAATGCAAAAATGAAATTTATTCTTTTCGGTGGAGATCGAAGGAGTATTTCAAGAAAATCCACGGATGAAAGAATTTAGAAAGCCAATGAAAGTTCTCACGGTCGTAATTGATGTTCATTAAGATCATACGCTTCTAATTCGCACAGTTACAGCCTTAAATTATTAAGATCCTTTACCCATAACGTTGTAAGCCTTGTATCTTATATTCCATGTGTATTCCCATTTTTCAACTGTTATGGCTCTTTTAACGCTCTTTAATCTATTTATCGTGCTGTTAGCTTACTTATCGAGAAACAAATTACGATTCGTAGTAATCTGATAATCAAAACTTCGATGCACAAAAAATTCCTAATTTACGTTTGCACTTTCTATATACATAATTAATATACAGGTATATCCCTATACAACACGGTGCAGTCAGAACGAAGATTCGTTTTAATAGGGTTTAAAAATTGGAGAAATCTTAGTGCAAAACGGTTTCACTTCAACCCTTTCACGAGTAACAAAACTTTCTGCTTAACTCACTAGCGCCATCACGGTCAATATCTCCGATAAACCTATATCGCAAATATATTACACATCGTTCAATCATTTTCTAATTCTATCGATATAATTTCTGAGATTTCTTATTACTATGCGTGTGATATTATTTGCACAATATTTCTTTCACAATTTTTTGGCTCTACCTGTATGATTTTACTCGTAAAAAAGTTAAAATAGTATAAAAATTGGGAAAAATGTAATAGTCGAATAATCTATGATTTAATGATAAAAAAAGAAATATTAAAGATTACTAATATTTTAAATATCCTTTATATAATATTTTTAGGAACACACAAAATTTTAAAGGTCCAAATTTTTAGGTTATGTAATTTCCTATGTTAGAATAGCAGTCTACGATTCAGTGATAAGAAGAAAAGATATTAAAAGTTATTAAAATTTTAAATATCCCTTATATAATATTCCTAGAAGCTTTCAAGAAACCCACGAAATTTAAAAAACCGAATTTTTAGGTTATGTAATCTCCTATATTAAAAAAGCAATGTACGATTTAGTGGTAAGAGGAAAGGATATTAAAAGTTATTAAAATTTTAAATATCCCTTATATAATATTCCTAGAAGCTTTCAAGAAGAACCCACGAAATTTTAAAAAATCGAATTTTTAGGTTATGTAATCTCCTATGTTAAAAAAGCAATCTACGATTTAGTGATAAGAAGAAAAGATATTAAAATTTTAATATCCCTTATACAATATTCCTAGAAGTTTTCAAGAAATCCTCGAAATTAAAAAAAAATCGAATTTTTAGGTTATGTAATGTGCTAGTTAAAAAAGCAGTCTACGATTTAGTGATAAGAAGAAAAGATATTAAAATTTTAAATATCCCTTATATAATATTCTAGAAAATTTCAAGAAATCCACGAAATTAAAAAAAATGGAATTTTAGGTTATATAATGTCCTATATTAGAAAAGTAGTGTTTAAGGTTTCGTTTAACACGGATTCGATACAACACGGAATAAAGTAATAGCTTTCGTAGAAAGATAGACTATGTAACAAAATTTTCACGTGATTTTTCAAAGAAATTTAAAAGTCATTCGAGTTGCGTAACTTAGATAGACCACCCTGACTATCTAACGAGCGAGACCATTAGTCTTGATAATATTACGTGATGCGTAGAAAAGTGATGGAAAATAGATCTAGCAAGGAACGTGGTAATTGGTGGCTTATTTATCGAAGAATATCCATCTTTGAGTCCCTACTGTTTAATAATCGTGTAAGGAGCAGGTTATGGCATGTCGCATTTACCGTGGGACACGAGGAATTAACTTGTCTTCCTGAGTTTTTCCTAGTAATCTCTGCAGAGTGCGCTGCCGGTAACTCGGCTCAGGGTCGTACCTAGATATCACCTGGCCCTCGAGCAACTAGACACCAATCTTATTTATTATCACTTTTTCAAACGCGATTGCAAAATTTTTGGATTCTTAGTAATATCGATAATCGATTTATGGCTGAGCCTTTTTGGACTCTTAGTAATATCGATAACCGATTTATAACTGTGCCTTTTTGGACTCTTAGTAATATCGATAACCGATTTATAACTGTGCCTTTTTGGACTCTTAGTAATATCGATAACCGATTTATAACTGAGCCTTTTTGGATTGTTAATAATATCGATAATCGATTTATAACTGAGCCTTTTGATTGATGATCGCATTTATAACTGAGCCTTTTGATTGATAATCGATTTATAACTGAGCCTTTTGGACTCTTAATAATATCGGTAATCGATTTATAACTGAGCCTTTTGGACTCTTAGTAATATCAATAATCGATTTATGGCTGAGCCTTTTTGGACTCTTAGTAATATCGATAACCGATTTATAACTGAACCTTTTTGGACTCTTAGTAATATCGACAATCGATTTATAACTGAGCCTTTCTGGACTCTTAGTAATATCGATAACCGATTTATAACTGAGCCTTTTTGGATTGTTAATAATATCGATAATCGATTTATAACTGAGCCTTTTGATTAATAATCGATTTATAACTGAGCCTTTTGATTGATAACCGATTTATAATTGAACCTTTTGGGCTTTTAATAATATTGATAATCGATTTATAACTGAGCCTTTTGGACTCTTAGTAATATCAATAATCGATTTATGCTGAGCCTTTTTGGATTCTTAGTAATATCGATAACCGATTTATAACTGAAACCTTTTTGGACTCTTAATCATATCGATAATCGATTTATAACTGAGCCTTTTGATTGATAATCGATTATAACTGAGCCATTTTGGACTCTTAATAATATCGATAATTGATTTATAACTCAGACTTTTTGGACTCTTAGTAATATCGATAATCGATTTATAACTGTGCCTTTTTGGACTCTTAGTAATATCGATAACCGATTTATAACCAAACCTTTTTGAACTCTTAGTAATATCGATAATCGATTTATAACTCAGACTTTTTGGACTCTTAATAATATCGATAGTCGATTTATAACTGAGCCTTTTGGACTCTTAATAATATCGGTAATCGATTTATAACTGAACCTTTTGATTGATAATCGATTTATAACTGAACCATTTGGACTCTTAATAATATCAATAATCGATTTATACCTGAGCCTTTTTGGACTCTTAATAATACCGATAATCGATTTACAACTGCGCCATGTTAAAATAAAGGCTTCTAAATTAATACGTTTATTATTTCGAAACTTAATATAACGTAAGACTTACTCTTCTGTTTTTATTTTATTCGAGATTCTTAATTATATATTTGTAATAATATAATTATTCTTTTTTTTTTTTCTTCTGACTTTGAGTGTTAAGTTAAGTTTAAGGTTTAATCTGTGCTACTTTCTTTCGTAATTTAATCACGTAAAATTAAATTTATAGCGAAGACACGGTCCGGTAAAGGGTTCAAGGGTTGTTAAATGAAGGGTCCGGGGCCCCGTTTGTCAGGTGTTAGGCACAGTACTGAGGAAACTCCCCGGTTAAGAGGTTAAGGTGCAATCACTCTATAGTAGGCATCGTGTGATTCAGTTAGTCATAGACCAAACTTTCTTCTGACAAATTAATGTACATTCACCAACTGGTTTTGACAGCGTCTCGATTACACCGTTTAATATATCGAACGATTTCTGAATTATGGCTGAGAGAGGTATAGTCGTGTACCTAATATTTCATTAGCAAGTTCTGTAAATTGTAGAACCCAGAGTTTCGAGAGATTTTAAAATTACTTTTTAATTCTTAATGCTATTTGA
Source organism: Lasioglossum baleicum (assembly GCF_051020765.1). Lineage (NCBI taxonomy): Eukaryota > Metazoa > Arthropoda > Insecta > Hymenoptera > Halictidae > Lasioglossum > Lasioglossum baleicum. The sequence goes on along the minus strand of NW_027469981.1, from coordinate 34,396 downwards.
ATAACGAATCTATTTTTAATTAGTATAAACGATATATTTCATGTATCATTCTTTTATTTGCTATATTTTTATTTTTTATTTTATAACAGGTAATTATTTAATATAGAAATACGTATCTGTTAAATTTGAATTCTTTAATTTAAAATATCTATTTTAATATTCTTCTTTAGTATGTATCGTGAATATTATTATATTTTGTAATAATTATTTCTGAAAGAAATTTTTCATCGATAAGTAAATTTAATTTCGGTAAAGATTGGAAAATTTATTATTTAATTGACTAAATAAAGAACGTACAAGGTAAAGTAATAATAAACGTTGTTTGAAATGATTATTTTAAAGTTATTATTTTAAATGAGTTTCGCGTAAATCTGACAAATCGTTGGCGTCGTTATTCCCGTCAAATAAATTCGTTTCGAGCGAAGCTAAACAACATTAAACGTACACCTCGGGATCACAATTTATTATCGGATAATCTAATATCGGTGTATGAGATATCGTTCTCTCTGGTAAAACTTTCACCGTACTTCAGCCACTTCGTTTCGAAACAATTTATGCTATTAAGACATTGTGTAGGTGTTTAGAAAGATAAAATCACGCTTCGAACATATATAAGATTGAAATCATCGGTACTTTTAGAAATTCTTCAAATACTGTCTTTGCTTACGCTTAATTTGAGAATTATTTATGGTTGCATGAATGAATCCATAGATATGGATTTATAACCTTGTGCTAGATTAGAAACTTATACTTCGGTGAAAGTTAATAACTTCGTGTTAGATTTGCAATTTTGACTTTAGTATAAAGTTATAGATTTATAAATTTATACTTCAGTGGAAGTTAATAATTTTATTATGGACTCGCATCTTTTATTCATAACTTTATAAATTTGTACTTTAATGGAAGTTATTAATTTTATTCTAAATTAAGCCGAAATTTAATTCAATTTAATTTGTTTTAAAAAACATAACTAAACTTCTTCAAACTTAGCTGAAATTTAATTCAATTCAATTTAATTTGTTTAAAAAACATACCTAAACTTCTTCAAACTACGCTGAAATTTAATTCAATTCAATCTTTTTCTTTAAAAAACATACCTAAACATCTTCAAACTCAGCCGAAATTTAATTAATTCAATTCAATTTAATTTGTTTAAAAAACATACCTAAACATTCTTCAAACTCAGCTGAAATTTAATTCCATTCAATTCAATTCAATTTATTTAAAAAACATAACTAAACTTCTTCAAACTCAGCTGAAATTTAATTCCATTCAATTCATTTAACTTATTTAAAAAACATAACTAAACTTCTTCAAACTCAGCTGAAATTTAATTCCACACAATTTAATTTGTTAAAAAAAAAAAAAAACTAAACTTCTTCAAACTTGGCTGAAATTTAATTCAACTCAATTAATTTGTTTTAAAAAAACATAACTAAACTTCTTCAAACTTAGTTGAAATTTAATTCAATTCAATTTAATTTAATTTCTTAAGAAACATACCTAAACTTCTTCAAACAACTGAAATTTAATTCTATTCAATTTAATTTATTTAAAAAACATACCTAAACTTTTTCAAACTTACTTGAAATTTAATTCAATTCATCTAAGTTTATTTTATCGAGAAACTACTTAACCGCCGAACAATTTGAATAATGAGAAATAATCGAAATGGCAGCTCGAAATGATGTATTCTACGCGAGACGAACGAACGATTCACAATACGCGATTTAAAGAGGAATCTTGTTTATTTCTTGGAAGCAACTAGGTAGCTATTTCCATTCGCCTAATCTTCTCTACATCGCGTAACTCATGCGGAACAAATTTGTCTACTTCCTCTAACGTTTCTTTTTCAGTCCGGAGGTGGTCTTAATAGTGATTAATGAGCGTGGATTAAGTCTCTTTGAATTTTCTTTTCTATCTGCGCCGGCATTCACGTCCGATCGACTGTTCACGAGCGCGTAATTATTAGCGACGATGATTCGGAATAAATACACGTGAGCAAACAAGTTTCAGCATCACCGTCGCGAATTTTCAGCGTAGAACTTCGCCAAGAGGAATTAAGATGTAGAAGCAAGCGTGATAATGAAGACTTTAATTTAGTATTAAATTACAAAACGTACGGAAACGTGTTAAATTTTTGTTTTACGTGTACGTTGCAAAAAGATATTTGTCAAAAAATATTATATACGTTATATATTAAGTCAAGTAAAAAGATATCCATTATTCTTTTAATTTTAAATTATAAGTTACATAAATTGCAAATTATAAGTATAATTTATTTTAAATAATGGTCAAAATAAATTGTAAACTATAATTTACAATTCATATAAAATATAATTCATGTAACTTATAATTTAAAATTATAAAAACAATGGATTTCTTTTTATAATGAATCTCTTATTATGTTATTACATTACAAAAATATATTCGATGTTTCTTCTACATTAAAAAATATTCTTATATTATTATTATACGATTTACACATTAATACTTTAACAAAAGTTATCGATTAAAATTAATTATAATATTCGACATACTTTCAGAATTATATTAATAATATAATTCACGTAATATTCTGCATATTACGATACTAATATAATTTCGTGACTTTGTAAATAATTAATTAATAATTCTTATGAAATTATTAATGTAATATTATTCTATATTGCTTTTACATATTATAGCAATGGTGATTATAATTAATTGTGATAATTATAGTAATTATAATAAGATTTTCATTTTAAATTACCTTAATTCGTAATATTTCAATTGTTCTATCAATTCAATTCAATTTTCCAAAATCAGAATTCTATTTTCTCGTGAAAGTTTCTTTGAATTTTAATTCAAGATGCCGTGTTTAACAATTACCACGAAATCATTGTTTGAGATTGGTATAATAATTAGTATAGTAAGAAGATTATAGAAATTCCGTGAAACATGGTGGCATACACCATGTACTAGCACATGTAACTTGCAAGTCCATAGAGATATAGAAGATTAAGTTAGACCATGGTAGTTGCTTGACATTTACATTTATCGCTGATTGGTATGCTCGATTGAGACTTCAGATATCAGTGTTAGCTTCGCATAACTTATCTCGAACCTATTTTACGCTACTTATCATTTTCAATCAAGGTTTACACCAACCATGTACTTGCTCACCTTGATAAAAAAACCTACTCTAATTTTTACCCTGCTCTAGTTTTTCCATTCATTGTCCCACAAACCTTCAAGTTTACCTTTGAAATTCCTTTCCAGATGAATGACATAATTTTGAACGATTCTTTCACTATTGCAATAGTTAGTATCCTTTTAATCTACTCATTCTTTATTTTTCTTGAATTTCTGAGAAATAACGCGTTCTAATTGCCGGAAGTAAGACTCACGTCATCGTGGATTTGATGTTATAACAGAAGAACAGATTTTTTTAATAGAGATAAAACGTAATTTGATTGAAGAATTGTAAATTAAAAAATTTCTCTTACGTTTGTTTTAAATTAAAAGATCGTGGATTAAAAAATTTCTTAGGTATTAAATCACAGAATTAGACTCAATTTAATCATCGTGGAATTAATGTTATAAAAGAAATAAAGATTTTCTGAATAAAGATAAAACGTAATTTGATTAAGAAAACGTAGATTACAAAATTTCTTAGTTACTAAATCACAGAACTAGATTCAACTTAGCCATCGTAGAATTAATATTATACAAGAAATAAAAATTTTCTAAATAAGGATAAAACGTAATTTGATTAAAGGATCGTAAATAAAAAAATTTCTTTTAAGTTTTCTTTTTAAATTAAATGATCGTAGATTAAAAAATTTCTTAGATATTAAATCACAGAATTAAATTCAATTTAGCCATTGTAGAATTAATGTTATACAAGAAATAACAATTTTCTGAATAAAGATAAAACGTAATTTGATTAAAGGATCGTAAATTTAAAAATTTCTCTTACGTTTGTTTTAAATTACAAGATCATAAATTACAAAATTTCTTAGTAACTAAATCACAGAACTAAATTCAATTTAGCCATCGTAGAATTAATGTTATACAAGAAATAAAAATTTTCTGAATAAAGATAAAATGTAATTTGATTAAAGGATCGTAAATTTAAAAATTTCTCTTACGTTTGTTTTAAATTAAAAGATCGTAGATTAAAAAATTTCTTAGTTATTAAATCACAGAACTAGATTCAATTTAGCCATCGTAGAATTAATGTTATACAAGAAATAACAATTTTCTGAATAAAGATAAAACGTAATTTGATTAAAGGATCGTAAATTAAAAAATTTCTTTTAAGTTTTCTTTTTAAATTAAATGATCGTAGATTAAAAAATTTGTTAGGTATTAAATCACAGATTTAGACTCAATTTAATCATCGTGTAATTAATGTTATAAAAGAATTTAAAATTTTCTGAATAAAGATAAAACGTAATTTGATTAAAGGATCGTAAATAAAAAAATTTCTTTTAAGTTTTCTTTTTAAATTAAATGATCGTAGATTAAAAAATTTGTTAGGTATTAAATCACAGAATTAGACTCAATTTAGCCATTGTAGAATTAATGTTATACAAGAAATAAAAATTTTCTGAATAAAGATAAAACGTAATTTGATTAAAAAATCGTAGATTAAAAAATTTCTCGTACGTTTGTTTTAAATAAAAAGATCGTAGATTAAAAAATTTCTTAGGTATTAAATCACAGAATTAGATTCAATTTAATCATCGTGTAATTCACGTTATAACAGAAAAAAAGGTTTTTTTAATAAAGATAACACGTAATTTGATTAAAAAATCGTAGATTAAAAAATTTCTTAGGTACTAAATCACAGAACTAGATTGAATTTAGTAAAGTTACCATTATTTCTGTGCCACATACCATCTCAACCTGGTTTCTGAAGTCTTGCACGTTGAGATATGTCGTCATCGTCATTATATTCATGTTCCAAGTCATTCTAACCAAGACATGCTAACATCATGGTCAATTGCTGAAGTTTCATCACGTTAAAACCATTCTATTACAGGCTTCCATTTTTATTTCTCTACCTTCTTGCATTTTTCATAATATAATAACTCTTCTTTGTGTTTTGCTTTCATAGCAATTAAGACACTACGGTAATTGGAGATTATTTTTAATTAAATGATTTGTTTTAATTGAACGAGTTTATCGTATATATTAACAGATATATTCTACTAAATTACTATTATAGTAAAATATGTTTTCTCACCACGGTATATAGTACAATAATTGCTTACATTGCGTTAAATTTATTATTTATTTATGGCAAGGTAGAAATTATAATTTCTCTATTCCGAAACCATTTGAAAGGAACATTGCAACTTTTTAAAAATTTTAATTGGGCATGTTAATAAATATTACTCTAATTTTCGACTCCATTTGCTTTCAATTTTTAAGTAAATAATTATATTTAAAAATATAGATATTTAATTTACTAATTCCTACAATTTTACAAATATACTCTCAAATATTAAATAACTATTTAACAAATGTTTACATTAATAAAAGCTCCTACAATTTGTATATTAAAAATTTGTAAATGTAAAAAAATTAATAACTCACAATTGGTATCCTCCTTAAAAATAAAAATTGTAATGAAAACAATAATCACATCGCAATTCATTATGTCAAGTATTTCAATATTCCAGTATATAAATAATCTGGCATATTAAATAAAAACCTTTCAATTTACATGCCAAATTGAGATCTCGTAAATGTAAATGTTGTAAAGAGAGCTTTATGGAGCCATAATTTTCAATTGCGTGGACAGAAGAACATAAAGATAAAGAATATAACATGAATTGAAAAAATTACGAATTAAAATCGTATCATAATTAATTTGTCAAATGGTTTAAACATTCGTATATCGATATATTTCTTCGTATTAACGAAAATTCTTCGAATTCGTGTATCAGACATCTGAAAGCATCAAGAAGAAAGTATTAACGCGCTATAATTCACAATTGCGTCCATCTGGAAGATAAAAATCGCGATATAAATTGGGAAAAGGTATTTGTACGTAATAAATAACAATAAAATATACGAGAGGAATATTTTGAGAATTAATCGAGACAGGAGATGGTTGTAACATCACACAGGTGTACGAATGTTACACAGGAGGAAAGTTACGTTGTATACTCGATGGAATTAAAGAATCGTTTATTGAAAACCACTTTCACCCAATGAAACTACCACGGTGGTCGTTTGTATGTATACGGTATATAGCAAGTTGGTCGTTTAAATAAGCCGCTAATGACAGTGTGTTTAACGTTGATAAATAGAAAGGACGTTATGCCATAATGTGGCAGTATAACAGCCTATACTGTGGAAGCTATTTGTCTGCTATTGCAGGAATTCGGAAAAATATAGACAAAAATGTGAAAATATAACAAATATTTCACGTAAAATATGAAATTTTTCGGAATGATTTGATGACAGTGTGTTTAACGTTAATAGATAGAAAGGACGTTATGTCATAATATGACAGTGGAAATTATAATATTTTACTGGTATTATAGGAATTCCGTAAAATTTTATATTTTATTATATTTTTTATTCTTGTCTATGATTTAACAGTGTGTTTAACGTTGATAAATAGAAAGGACGTTATGCCATAATGTGGCAGGATGACAGCCTATACTGTAGAAGTTATTTATCTGGAATTGCAGGAATTCCGAAAAATTTTTTATTTTACGTGATATATACAATAATATTTCATGTAAAATATTAAATTTTTCGGAATGATTTGACAGTGTGTTTAACGTTGATAGATAGGAAGGGCGTTATGCCATAACGTGACAGTGGAAATTATAATATTTTATTGGTATTACAGGAATTCTGAAAAATTTTATATTTTACGTGAAATATTTATTATATTTTCATATTTTTGTATATTATTTGACAGTGTATTTAACGTTGATAAATAGAAAGGACGTTATGCCATAATGTGGCAGTGGAAATTATAATATTTTATTGGTATTACAGGAATTTCGAAAAATTTAATATTTTACGTGAAATATTTGTTATATTTTTTATTTTCATATATAATTTGACACTGTATTTAACGTTAATAAATAGAAAGGACGTTACACCATAATATGACAGTGGAAACTGTAATATTTGACTGATATTGAAGGAATTCCGAAAAATTTTTTATTTTGTGATATATACAATAATATTTCATGTAAAATATTAAATTTTTCGGAATGATTTGACAGTGTGTTTAACGTTGATAGATAGGAAGGGCGTTATGCCATAACGTGACAGTGGAAATTATAATATTTTATTGGTATTACAGAAATTCCGAAAAATTTAATATTTTAGGTGAAATATTTGTTATATTTTTTATTTTCGTATATAATTTGACAGTGTGTTTAACGTTAATAAATAGAAAGGACGTTATACTATAATATGACAGTGGAAACTATAATATTTGACTGGTATTACAGGAATTCTGAAAAATTTCATATTTTACGTGAAATATTTGTTATATTTTTTATTTTCGTATATAATTTGACAGTGTATTTAACGTTAATAAATAGAAAGGACGTTACACTATAATATGACAGTGGAAATTATAATATTTTATTGGTATAACAGGAATTCCGAAAAATTTAATATTTTACGTAAATATTTGTTATATTTTTTATTATTATATAATTTATGTACGTCTTCCAAAATTTTGCCAAACATTGAAACATCACTTTTTCCTTTTATTTAAAAATTCTTATTAGAAAGTAAAATAATTCTTATATTTCTTATTTTTACATAATTTATATACGTCTTCCAAAATTCTGCTAAACACTGAAACGTAATTTCTTTTATTTTCTTTAAAAATTCTTATTGGAAAGTAAGATAATTCTCGTTCGGAATTACCAAAGTGAAACAGCGTTCAAATAACGTTGTCTTGAACAATGTCACGAACTTCGTGGCAATCGTAAATCTAAATGAAAGTGGTACTTCCGGAAGTTGCTGGACGCGTGTCGATATCCCATATTACGTTGCAAGAGTCGAATGAAATTCAATTTACTAGACGGTGAACAGTTTCGAAATACCCATTGTCTTATTTCTCGAGAATACAAATTCCTATCTGCTTATTTCTATATTAAACACGACCGTGAAAAAAATACAACTAACATTGAAAAATTATATAGAAACGTGCCTCGACTAGAAAACGTAAGAAAACAGGTCTGCCTATTAATAATTACATAATTACCATAGTTTCACTATTATTACCTTAATGACTAGTTACTTCGACCATTACACATAGTAACATTATTCAAATTATTACAAGTTTACACTTGCTTTCGGTAAATTAAGAAAAAAGAAGAAGAACTTAAGGAAGTTAACAAGTTAACCATATCTTAAGCTTCTCGGAAAATTAAAGACCAATTATGTTTTTACCTCGGATAATTAATAAATTCTTCTTCCGAAAGAGGTATACCTACGATAAAAAAAAAAATCCGAATGTTAAAACACGTTACCATACGTATATAATTTATAAAGGAGATTCAGAAAATCGGAAACTGATAAATCTCAGTCGTCTATCTACCTCGTTCTTCATTTTTTGATTTGATTCTGATTAAATGGTGGCCGAGGGTCGTCCCTAGATTGCAAAGGGTCAACACAAAGTTAAAAGAAACGAAGAAACGAAGTTAACGATAGATCGAGTAGATACTAAATAATTAAAAATATCAAACCGAGAGAATTAATTCCGAATTAAAAGATATTTACAACACCGATGACAATGCTAAAATTATTTCTCGTTGCATCCAAACCAATTTTTACTCTAAAAAAATCAAAAAATCTCCACGCATATTATGATAATCGTCCCCAAAAATTAAAAAAAAAAAGAGGATTTATAATAACTTTGAAAATACTAAAATTATCTTTCCTTACACTCCGAGCAACTTTTACCTTAAAAAAATAAAAAAATCTCCACGCATATTATGACAATCGTCCCTAAAAATAAAAAAAAAAGTATTTATATCATCTAAGAAAATGCTAAAATTATTTTTCGTTACGTCCAAACCAATTTTTATTTTTAAAAAATTCAAAAATCTTCACGTATATTGTGACATTCGTCCCCAAAAATAAAAGAAAAACATTTACAACATCTATGAAAATACTAAAATTATTTTTCGTTACATCCAAACCAATTTTTACCCTAAAAAAATCCAAAAATCTGCACGTATATTATGGCATTCGTTCCCAAAGTGTTAAAAATAACAAATGGAGGGAAATTTTCTGAATTTAGAGATATATACAACATAGATTTTATTCTTTACGAAGTTAACGATAAATAACAAATAAAAAATAACAAATCGAAGAAAATTCTCCGAATTAAAGGATATCTATAATACTAATAATGACAATGCTAAAATTATTTCTAATTACATTCTAAGCAAATTTTACCCTAAAAAAATCCAAAAATCTGCACGTATATTATGGCATTCGTTCCCAAAGTGTTAAAAATAACAAATGGAGGGAAATTTTCTGAATTTAAAGATATACACAACATCGATTTAATTCTCTACGAACGAGAAATGAAGTTGACGATAAATAACAAATAAAAAATAACAAATCGAAGAAAATACTCCGAATTAAACGATATCTATAACACCGATGACAATGCTAAAATTATTTCTAATTACATTCTAACCAACTTTTACCCTAAATTAAAAAATCAGCACGTATATTATGGCATTGGTCCCCAAAGTGTTAAAAATAACAAATCGATGGAAATTTTCTGAATTTAAAGATATACACAACATGGATTTAACTCTTTACGAAGTTAACGATAAATAACAAATAAAAAATAACAAATCGAAGAAAATACTCCGAATTAAAAGATATATCTATACCACTAATGACAATGCTAAAATTATTTCTAATTATATTCTAACCAACTTTTACCCTAAAAAAATCCAAAAATCTGCACGTATATTATGGCATTCGTTCCCAAAGTGACAAAAATAACAAATGGAGGGAAATTTTCTGAATTTACAGATATGTACAACATCGATTTAATTCTTTACGAAGTTAACGATAAAAAAACAAATAACAAATCGAAGAAAATACTCCGAATTAAACGATATCTATAATACTAATAATGACATGCTAAAATTATTTCTAATTACATTCTAACCAACTTTTACCCTAAAAAAAATAAAAATCTGCACGTATATTATGGCATTCGTTCGCAAAGTGTTAAAAATAACAAATGGAGGGAAATTTTCTGAATTTACAGATATGTACAACATCGATTTAATTCTTTACGAAGTTAACGATAAATAACAAATAAAAAATAACAAATCGAAGAAAATACTCCGAATTAAAAGATATATCTATAACACTAATGACAATGCTAAAATTATTTCTAATTACAAACCAACTTTTACCCTAAATTCAAAAATCAGTACGTATATTATGGCATTGGTCACGCGAAAGGGTTAAAATATATGGCGGATACGTTGTACTGTCGGTGAAAAAGAATGCCGCTTATTTCATAACGCGGCCAGGGCTCCTTTTCTCCTTGCGATGCTCTCCCGCGTATCTCCTCCCATGTCCTCTCCTTTCTCCTGTTCGTCAGTAGGCCAGCGGACATTCCCGGCAACAGCTTTCCAACGCGTTCCCGACATGGCTTCCAATTTCTCGATGCAGCTGCCATCTCCGCGGAGATCTATCGATCGGGCCGAACGCGCGAACGCGCGAACGCTCGCGCGAGCGGGGCCTTTTCTATGCGTACGGGAGGAACGGCCCCGCGACCTCGCTTTCGCGAGGTCCGCGAAATTTCAGTCCCGACTTCTCTACGCTGCCTATACACACGGTGTCCTGAAAGTCCATCCACTGAATTCCGTCCTTCTTTGTCTCCGGTTTTAACATGTTAATTTTATGTAATTAAAACTACATAAATAATTAAAATTACATAAATAATTAAAATTACATAAATAATTAAAATTACATAAATAGTTAAAATTACATAAATAATTAAAATTACATAAATAATTAAAATTAGATAAATAATTAAAATTACATAAATAGTTAAAATTACATAAATTATAATTTTAATTATAATTTTAACATGCTAGGTTAAAGAAAAAATTCAAGTTGTTGTTGTTCGTCACGAAAAAATTGTTCAAGCGCGAGAAGTTAATACGTCGAATACCACGGGGATCACCGATGACCCCCACGTCGGAATTAACATGTTAATCATGGTGGTTATGCACTGTAGATATGGAAGTTGCACCATGGAAATCCGTGGTTCTTTATCTCTGGTTTATCTCTGGTTTTAACATGTTAATTCCGACGGAAGCCACCGGTGACCCTCCGTGGAATTAACACGTTTAACATGGCGGTTATGTATTATAAATGTGCAAGTCGCTCTACCGAAATCCGTGGTTTTTTATTTCCGGTTTTAAAATGTTAATTCACTGTAAATATGCAAGTCGCTTCACGGAATTCCATGGTTCTTTATCTCCGGTTTTAACATGTTAATTCCGACGGGTTTTTTTCATTTTGGTTAAAGAAAAAATTCAGGTTGCTGTTGTTCGCCGTAAAATAATTTTTTTAAGCGCGAAAAGTTAATACGTTGAATACCACGGGGCCACTGGTGACCTCTACGTCGGAATTAACATGTTAAACGTAATTATGCATTGTAAATATGCAAGTCACTCCACGGTTATTTACCTCCGGAATTAACATGTTAATTCCGACGGGTTTTTGTTATTCCGATTAAAGAAAAAATTTAAGTTGTTCGTCACGAAAAAATTTTTTAAGCGGGAAAAGTTAATACGTCGAATGCCACGGGGGCCACCAGTGACCCCCACGTCGGAATTAACATGTTAATCATGGTGGTTATGCACTGTAGATATGGAAGTCGCAACACGGAATTCCGTGGTTCTTTGTCTCTGGTATTAAAATGTTAATTCAGTGTAAATATGCAAGTCGCTCCACGGAATTTCATGGTTCTTTATCTCTGGTTTTAACATGTTAATTCCGACGGGAGTCACCGGTGACCCCCCGCGGAATTAACACGATAAACATGGTGGTTATGTACTGTAAATGTGCAAGTCGTTCTACTAAAATCCGTGGTTTTTTTATTTCCGGTTTTAAAATGTTAATTCACTGTAAATATGCAAGTCGCTCCACAGTTCTTTTCCTCTGGAATTAACATGTTAATTCCGACGGATTTTTTTTTATTCCGGTTAAGGATATAATTCAAGTTGTTCGCCACAAAAAATTCTTCAAACGCAAAAATTTAAAACACGTTGAATTAACACTTCCACGTTGGAATTAACACGTTAAACATGGTTATGGACTGTAAATAATCTATTGCAAATAATGTTTGGACATTATATGTATCACGTAGTAGAAAATTTACGGTGACGTCACAGAGCAATCCTTGTAAAAATGGCGTGACATTAAACGTGTTAACCATTTACGATTGGAGAATTTTTTCGTGACGAACAACAACGACTTAAAATTTTTCATACGTCTTTGTATTCTCGTTGACAATTTTAATGTGGAAATAAAGAAAGGAGAGCACGTTTTTAGGTTAGGTTATTGGTTATTGTTTCGAATTCGTTGTTTAGGTTATGGTATTAAAACAAGTGACGACTGAGAGTGCAAAGGGTTAAATTTTTCTCTGTTTTTACTTTCCTTCGGGTAAAAGCGAGGTTAACTCTCGTGTGAATAATTCAAATATCTGGCATTGTTAAGTAATTAGAAACTTTGGTCTCTTTTCTTTTCTTTGGCAGACAGTGAATTTATTGGGAATTTTACGTATAGAGTCGTGATGCTAGTAACTTTTTTTCCCCTATGATATACTGTATGTTTTATTGGTTAATGCGTAGTGTCAGATTTTTGCAGCAGATGGCGCGCTTTTTCGTGAGGAACCAATGCTTTTAATGTGGAATGATCTCAATTACAATTATTTGACCTAGATCGAAATAGTGAATATATTGTTTAATAAAACTTCTTTTCTTTCGAATGAAATGATTACCATTTCCTACTGAAAATACCAATTTTATTTTTCGTCCAACCTAATACAATAAATTCTTTCTAAAATAAGGAATTAATCTTATTCCAATTATCTTTTTTTCATAAAATTGCAAATCAACGTATTTATCAAGAGAAAAAAGAAAGGAAAAATAGGGTTTCTCATATTAAATGAAAAATTAAACTAAAGTATTGTATGAATGGTGTCCTATAGTTGTAAAGAATCTTTAAGGTTGTAAAGAAATATCGTCCCACGTCAGAATTTCAAAAAATTCTACCGCTTCGATTAATCGAGTTACGAACCATGCGATATTTGCATACACACTGGAAAAAATGAGCAAAAACAAATGTTTCAGCGTGAAAACACAAACGACGTGATTTATTCGGCTGGAAAAAAGAAAGATATCACGTTTCAGGCATCAATTTAGTTTTATCTTCATTAGGTAAAAGTGAGGTTAAGACGTTATATGACAAAATGTGCGCGAGTGATTTATCGAAGAGTTATGTAACGGGGATATGAGACGCGAAGTAGACACTTGTTTATACATATAGGGTGTCCTGTTCGAACGTGTACGTGTCTACTGAATTACTCATTGCTCGAAAAAATGTTTCAAATAGAACTTTCTCTGTCCCGAGTGGGATGTCGTGTGGTGTGTACATGGCTTATCTAGATAGACGTGCCTCTCAGATTTCAGCGGACCTTTGCTCTTTTCTACGGAACTGTACAACGAATTTATCTTCCTCCAGTAAACTCGCAAAGTCTCCAGATTTTCTGTCCATTTTCCCTTGCGAAATTTTTTTAACCCTTTCCACTCCAATGGTGACTGTCGGTCACCATGAAATTTTGAACACACATATTAATTTATATATCAAATTTAAGATAATATAACTATATGCGAAATATCGAAATCAAATAATTCTATGTGTTAATTATTATACGATTCTTTATTTCCCACTCAAAAAAATAACGTCAGTTGTATACCAGAAAATCTATAAATTTCTGCTCTTTTTTAACCAAAAAATTGCCGAGTGCAAAGGGTTAAAAATTACCCAGTTTTAAACAGACTTATTAACATTACAAACATACCAAACAAAGTCAAATAACCCCTTTCAAAATTTACTTTAAAATCGAACGTTTATTATTATTTCTTTCGCTCGTTTAAATTTTTCTAAATTCTTATATCATCTGATTATTTAATTTCTCGGTTTTTCTTTTTCTTATTTCTTATTTTCTATAGCGAAAAATTCTTTACTTACTGGTAATTATATTTATGATAAGAATAGATAGGTGCAAAATACCGGTACTTTTAGTGTTAAATAACTATAACTATAAATATACTACAAATAAATTTACTATGTTATACTATAGGTAAATTTAATGGGGTTGCTCTAAAAAGTTTATCGTTTTAACGCTAAACGTACCAATCGGGGTACAAATCACACTTTGGAATATTTCCTTTATAATAAGTACATTTATTATTATTTCTTTCGCTCGGTTGATTTTTTCTAAATTTTTATATCATCTGATTATTTAATTTTTCGCTTTTCGTTTTTCTCCTAGCTTATTTTTTATCGCGAAAAATTCTTTAATAATTATATTCATGGTAAGAGAATTGGTAGGTGCAAAAAATTGGTACGTTTAGTGTTGAGGCACGAATAATCGAATATTAAGAGAGTCTGTCGATTAGTTGCTAATGAAATCTCCGAGATGGCGCGACGGTCTTTTAAGGATAGAACGAATCATGCTTCGAATAATGTTTCGAATTATAAAGCATTTTCTCGAGGTTACAGGACGATAAAGAGGAGATAAAATGTTTACGAATATTTTATTTAAAAAATTATATAACGCGGGTATGGGTTTATTAAACGGCCGATTACGTATGTATTTATGTAAATAATATTTAGATTTCCTCAATTGCATGTAGAAAGTTGATACATATGTATCAAGGATACATATAAATTTTTCATTTTGGAAACGTCGATAAACAGTTTGTTCTACCCGGAAAATTCTACGTATTTATTAATTACTTAATCAATATTTCTGGATAGCAAAAATAATCTCTATATATTTCTTATTATATTATTTATTAAGGTTTCTTTAAATAAAATCAATTTTGTGACATTAACTTAGGAGCTACTTTTACTTTAGGAAAAATATTAAATTTCTTATCCAAATTTATAATTATAGAATATATAAAAATAAAATAGAAAATTATCTAGTAAACTGAATGAATACTTTTATTAATTTGCGTATAATTATTACAATTACCAATAAAAATTTTTAAAGACACGTAACAGTGGAAATATTACATTAATTGCAAATTTTTAATATGATTTAAATAATATTTCTTCGTCGATAAATAGAAGTATTATGTTACGATGCCTTAATATAATTTTTATACAATTTTAGTAACATTTTTTCCATATAATATCATAGCATGAAAATGAAGAAACAATTTGTAATTAATTTAATCATTTGACTGAATTCACACTTGTGTCGTGTCATTTTTCCTTTGAAATATGAAACAATTCTAATTCGGTAGAATGCTTATATATCTGATGCCAACGCTTCGGTTCTTACCAGAAACACTCGATCAGACTTAAATCTGGAATTGAAGGAACCAGGCCGTGGCTGTTACGTTTTTAGAGAACAATTACCTTTTGACTAACCTACCGGTTTATTTGAAGTCCTTGTTATATTGGAACGACCATTTTTGTGGCTACAGTTTGGCACAGATTACTAAATTACTTTCTAAAATATTATTGTACGAACTGGACACTATTTACAACCGTGTCGCAATCATAACTCAAACTTAAAGTTCCTTAAGGTTGCACAACTTTTTGGCTATTTAATTTATAAATATAAATTAAACGCATAAAAATAAAATAAGTTAAAATAATATAGAATATAATTATAATTATATACTACACTTTTAAATAATATGTTGTCCACATTTCTAAATAAACATTTTAACATTTCCTACTGTTAATTATCAAGATATAATTTTACTGCAATTTTGATATTATTACACGTTATAAAATTTCCTTTTATATTGTTATCTTTTATTCTTTTGCAAAATTAGCAGGTTATAAATTCTAATTTAATTTCAACTCTTATTAATAATGTATTAAAATCTAAGGGGTTCTTTTGTAATTGATCCACAGCTTAGAAACTAGACAATCCGAGGATAAAAGTTTTTTTCAAAGCAACAAAATTTTTTAATTAGTTACGCCCATTAATTTATGATGGAGATTCAGATTTTATGAAGTTCCTTGATGAGACTCATAAATTCTTAATGTGGTGAATCCTCATTTTATCAAGCTGTATGACAAACTTTCCTATAACTAAATTAAACGAATAAATAAATCATGATGGGAACGAATCCCCCTCTAAAGCAATAATTTCAACAAAATTCATATATTCTGAAAAATTTGTTCCGTAATTAGTAAAAATGAATTATTTAAACTATAATATAACATAGGAAAATTAAATTATAAATAAATTTTAAATTACGTGACACCCCCCCAAGAAAAACATTTCTATATTTTTATAAATCAACACTGCTCAGAAAAAAATTTACATAAGATTCCTTAGATATTCCTTACACTAAACGCTACCTATTAAAAAATCTGTATTTATTGATATTTTTCAAATTACCAAGTATTATTAAAAATTACAGAAAATTACATCCGCCATCCTCGCTTCTTACGTTTCCAGTCGGGTTATTCGTGGTGTACCTTCGATAAGCGAGTGCAGCCTTACATAAAACTAGCTCAGGGCAATTATTCTGTCACGCGTGTTACGAGAGGTATCGTTAACAATATTCCTCAGCGCGAATTCCCTCGCGGTGTTATATTTAAATTTACGTTTCATTCCCCCCGCGACTTTCGCGATCGTTTCTCTCCCCGGTCATCCGCGTCTGCATTACGAATAATCATTCACGTCACATACCCCTCGCGACGTGTGGTTATTATGTCATTTGCACCTGATTTTCTATTAATGCATAGCAATTAACGCGGCAGCAATTTCACCGGGGGCCTGCCCATCTGTCGACGGCTTAATACTACCACTTAGCCGGTCGCCGCGCGACTGCGCCCTGTCCATGGTTACAAACGGTGCGCGCGCATCCGGTTAGTTCACCGACTCGCCGCTACACTGGCGCTGGCGCTGCGGTCATTCACATGCGCGTCGTCGTCGGGGTAACTACCGCGTAATTAGAAACAGGAGTTGCCTGTCCTTTTTCCTTCTGCCTTCGTCCGCGTTTTTTCCTCACCCGGCGATATTTTTACCGTATCTATAATGAGAATGTAATTGCGAGAAGTCATTATAGCCCCTTTCGTTACACGGTATAATTAGCATTTCGAGGGATAAAGTTTTATTGTCCGTGGATTAATAAACGAGAGCAGACGTGTTAGGTTAGGAGTGGAAAGTGGAAAGATTGGGTAATTACCATGGCAGTTACTTAACGCTCGAAGATCTTTTTGCTATAGGTTTTTCTGTTTTCTTCGAGTTTGTTCTCTTTGCTATAGGGAATTAGGAGATTGCAGGTTTTATTGCCATGGGAATTATAAAGTCAATGGCATTTTTTATGTTGGAATGGAAAAAGGAATTATATGTAGATTTGTGTATCTATATACATATTGTTGTTTTATTTTTCTTTATTTTAAACTTATATGCTTATTATTCGTTTTTTGTAGTTCTGTTAAATGGTAACTTGGGCTCTTCCTCCCTTGTTCAAAGGATTAAGATATTTTTAAATTCTTACGAAGTAGAATAGTATATATTCTATGTTATTGTAGAATTTCTGTAAAAGGAATTAAAATTATAATCCTTGCTTAATTATTATCAATATATGCAAACTACTAAGAATAATTTATAAACTGTCAATTTACAGCTTTGTGCATATTGATTGTGCATATTATGAATTTTTAAAAGGTCATCCCGTATGTAATACACGATTTCAAACTTTTTATCCAGTACCATTACATTCTTGCTACTATAATGAAGTTTGTAGTCAAGTATCGATGAATTTATAGAGTAAATATGGATATTATTACGTTTCTAATATGGTACAATGGCCGCGAAATGTACTCGAAAGAATCGATTATGAATGGCTGGAAAACAGGAAAATATTTATAGCCTGTGGGAGAAAGTTGCGGAATCTGACAAACAGATGCTTCCATGTGTGAAGTTTTCTTTCGTATTGAGAACTGTCCTGTTTACAACTGACTAGATATTAATAAAAAAAAGGACTATCTATAAATGATAAACGTCTGAATAAAATAAATGTACATAAAATAAAATATGTAATAATAAATATACATATAAAAATAAAGTAGACAATAGTAGAAATGACATGATTCAAAATTTACTTCTTTCGAGGCGATTATTTGAATAAGTTCGTTTTACAATTAATTCAGATAATTGATAGTGTATTGTATTCCGTGCTTTAAAATATGTATGTATTTATTTATTTTATTCGTTTCTTATTATTCTTATCCTAGAATAATTTAATTTAATACATTTAATAAATTAAATCAATCGAATTATTTTCATCAGAACATTTTAATGTTCGCGTATTAATTTCTGCCAAGATATATTATCCATGGTAATATCTAACAAATTAGTCACTTCTTCGATGTAAATTTGAATTATATCTCTTTTATGGCTGCTTACCCGTTAAAATGCCAAGGATGACATAAAGTCGTAAATATGAATCGGGAAGCAATTTGTTCCGGAGTTGCGAGCATGTTTTGTTTTCGATATACAGTTGTAAAAAGGTTTAATCGATGGAACTGAAAGCAGAAGTGACATACATTCGCGACTATTTATTTTTCTTTTTTTTTGCTTTTCAACTACAGTAAATTAAGAATATTTGAGTACACTTTCAACGGAAGGAAATAAAAACGAATCAATGTTTCTATGTGAATAAATTATTAATTAACAAATCGTACATAGATTCAAAGGTCTAATCCTTACCGTTAGAGTAAAAATGTCTCACGACATTGGACTATAATAATAATTGCCATTATTATCATCGTGCAAATTTCGCGAAGAAATTCGCAACAATTAAATTCTAAATTAATCGAAGCGTCGCCGGTAATTTAATAACAAAAATATCAACGATCCCGAAGATTCAAAAATCTTACTCGTACAAATTTTGCAAAACAATTCGCAATAATTCGCACAAATTCGGCTATATCTCTATTGGAGCTTTAAATTAGTGTAGCGTTGTCGGTAATTTAATAACGAAAGTATCAACGATCCCAAAAATTCACGAATATTTCTCGTGCAAATTTTGCAAAACAATTTGCAACAATTTGTAAGAATTCGGTTATATTTCTATTCGAGCTCTGAATTAATCTAGATATCGCCGGTAATTTAATAACGAAACTATCAACGATCCCGGAGATTCAGAAATCTTCCTCGTACAAATTTCGTAAAACAATTTGCAACAATTCGCAACAATTCGCAACAATTCAGCTATATATATTTTCGAACTCTGAATTAATCAAGGCGTCACCGGTAATTTAATAACGATAGTATCAACGATCCCGAAAATTTAGAAATCTTTGTGAAAATTTCGCAAAACAATTCGCAATAATTCGCACAAATTCGGCTATATCTCTATTTGAGCTCCAAATTAATCGAGGCATCACTGGTAATTTAATAACGAAAGTATCAACGATCCCAAAAATTCAGGAATATTCCTCGTACAAATTTCGCGAAACAATTCGCAATAATTCGCAATAATTCGGCTATATCTCTATTTGGGCTCCAAATTAATCGAGGCGTCGCCGGTAATTTAATAACGAAAGTATCAACGATACCGAAAATTTAGAAATCTTTGTGAAAATTTCGCAAAACAATTCGCAATAATTCGCAAAAATTCGGCTATATCTCTAGTAGAGCTTTGAATTAATCTAGGCGTCGCCGGTAATTTAATAACGAAACTATCAACGATCCCAAAAATTCAGAAATCTTCCTCGTACAAATTTCGCGAAACAATTCGCAATAATTCGCAACAATTCGGCTACATCTCTATTCGAGCTCCAAATTAATCTAGGCGTCGCCGGTAATTTAATAACGAAGCTAACAACGATCCCAAAAATTCAACAATCTTCCTCGTGAAAATTTCGCGAAACAATTCGCAATAATTCGCAACAATTCGGCTATATATCCATTCGAACTCTGAATTAATCTAGGTATCGCCAGTAATTTAATAACAAATGTATCAACGATCCCGAAGATTTAGAAATCTTTCTCGTGAAAATTTCGCTAAACAATTCGCAAAAATTCGGCTATATCTCTAGTAGAGCTTTGAATTAATCTAGGTATCGCCGGTAATTTAATAACGAAACTATCAACGATCCCAAAAATTCAGAAATCTTCCTCGTACAAATTTCGCAAAACAATTTGCAAGAATTTGCAACAATTCGCAACAATTCGGCTATATATCTATTCGAACTCTGAATTAATCTAGGCATCGCCGGTAATTTAATAACGAAAGTATCAACGATCCCGAAAATTTAGAAATCTTTGTGAAAATTTCGCAAAACAATTCGCAACAATCGCAAAAATTCGGCTATGTCTCTATTTGAGCTCCAAATTAATCGAGGCATCACCAGTAATTTAATGACGAAAGTATCAACGATCCTAAAAATTCAGCAATCTTCTTCGTGAAAATTTCGTAAAACAATTCACAACAATTCGCAAAAATTCGGCTATGTCTCTATTTGAGCTCCAAATTAATCGAGGCATCACCGGTAATTTAATAACAAATGTATCAACGATCCCGAAGATTTAGAAATCTTTCTCGTGAAAATTTCGCTAAACAATTCGCAAAAATTCGGCTATATCTCTAGTAGAGCTCCGAATTAATCTAAACATCGCCGGTAATTTAATAACGAAACTATCAACGATCTCAAAGATTCAGCAGTCTTCTTAGAGAGAATCGCGCATTGTTCAACGTCTGGTTTACCATAAATTTGCATTGCTTGAATCCGCAAGAAAAGTTAAACAGTCCCCGGTGTGCATTTTCTCCGGTCGCGTCCTTCGAATTCCTTAAATTGAAATTAACGAAAGAGAAAGATTCGAGCATGGCCGATCATTGTAATCCGTTTTCTTCGGTACCCACGCTAACGAGAATACTAATCCGATCATTATGCAACGGCATACCCTTAACGTAACCTTGCTTCGTTTGCAGAACCAACTTTTGCATATTTAAGCCGCATTCTTGGCGACGCGGCTGCTTAATTTATTCCCCGATTTCTGTGATTTACCCTGCATTTGGAACACGCCTTTAGACCGTTATTGGCGCCTGTTCGGACAAATCTCGGGTTCTTACAGGACAGGTTATGAAATTTCGTGCGAAATTTCGGGAAAACGCGTTATTAAATCGGCGAAATTTGCGAATAAACGCGTTACGACGGGAATTACGTGGGTCAGTTCGTTTGAATGGTTGGTATTATTGTATTTGGAAGGTGTGGACGAGAAAAGGACCCAAAATTATACTCCTTGCGGTCAGGAGGACCCCTTTATTCGATCCTAAAGGTAGGTAGGTAACTTTCAATGGGAGTTCAATGAGCTAAACGAGTAATTTTGAGAAGATTTTGTAAGCTATTTCGCATTATCAGGTCTACTAATAATTAATGTCGTTTTCCAATACATTTTAAAACTAATTTATCGAAACAATTCAAAAGAATTTAATCAACGATATAGTTGTCGTTGTTTTTAACTATTGATGCCGAAAACTCGCATCTTAGTATCTTAATCCCTTTATTATAAAATTCTTGTAATTCTGATTCGAATAATTCGATCAATGCATTTCTGCCTTGAAAGTCTGATTTCACTGAATCAAATTGCAAATTGATAAAAGGAAATGGAATTGTAATTCGGTTTGTAAAATTCGACTACTTTTTCAATGTTGGACAGTTATAGTCATTATTAACACATTGTGGACCACATTGCATTTTTTGGCGTCAGGTATTTTTAACTCTTTGCACTCGACGAATTTTTCGCTATGAAGAAGAAGCTTTTCTTGCGTTTCTATAAGCTCGGTGATACCCCATATGTGAAAATATGCAAAGAAAATTATACGTTTGTCTTTGGAATGAACGGAAGTATTTTATTTCGATATTTCGCGTGTAGTTATTTTTAATATAGCGTAGAAAACCAAAGGTGGGTTTTCTTTCGCCTTGGTTTATAGAAAGAATCGAAGACACAACGAGAACGGTTAAAGGAACTAATAGAACTCGCGAAATTTCACTCTTTAACGAGTTGGAAGACAAAAAACGCTTCTTCGAATTTGACGACGATACTCTCGGATCTCTCAAATCTCTCTAGCCTCTCAAATCTCACAAAAGTCTCTGCATATACCGTCGAAGGTCTCTCTTTTAAAGCTTTCGCCGATTCGCGCTTGGTCACCCTGTAAAGCTCGCGAAACTCAACGTTTGATTTCGAAAAAAGCAACATTTGTCTATCGGTTACTTTGATGTTATCCTGCAATCCTACTTTCCTAAAATTAAGCTTCCTACAATAGTTATTATCGCTTATTCGAATTCAAGCTATGGCATTAAAGCGAATGGTGACTGAGAGTCACCTCTCGAGTGCAAAGGGTTAAACTAATGATGATTTGTTAGTAGTTAACCCTTTGCACTCGGCGATTTTTTGGCTAAAGAAGAATAGAAATTTACAGATTTTCTGGTATAAAATTGACGTTACTTTCTTTTAGTAGTAAATAAAGGATTGTATAATAATTAACACGTGAAATTATATGACTTCGATATTTCGCATATTATTATATTATCTTAAATTTGATATATTAATTAATATGAGTCTTCGAAATTTCATGGTGAATGACAGTCGCCATTCGAGTGCAAAGGGTTAAAAATCATTGTCGCGTGGATTATTTATTTTAAACAACAACTTTCAAAATGTATGATTTTTGAATATTTTTCAATAAATAAATATTTGTACAAACTAAACATTTTTTGAAGTATGATATTTCGCAAAACATGACACTAAGTGAAGTGGAACACTACAAAGCTTGCAAACGTAGCGAGTTTCGCTTCTTTTTCCGTTGATTTTGCACACTTGGCAACGTCTTGTCGGAAATTTTTTGTTTTTCGAATGCGGAAGTGGTACTAAGATGTGTTGTCGTATACTGTCTGACAATTTTTGTGGATGAGCTTTACGTGGAGTTCTTTGAGCAACATTTGAAGAGCCTGGTACATCTTTTTCTAAATCTATCGACTCTGTTGTTTTGTCAAGACTAAGCCAATTTCTTGCCACATCGAGAAGAAAATCTTTGTATCGTATATTATTTTGAAGATTCAGCATTTGGTAAACTCGAAATGAATTGGAAAGACCACAGTTAATCGAATAAAGTACTACTTTCTTCCTCGAAAGACGCAAGACGAGATATCTCGTCAACGGCTCCGAGCGACGGAACAGAAATGACGAGATATCTCGTCATCCGTCCGCAAGGTGTTAAGAACGATCTAGTGACGACATACGCTGACCTTCCGGTGACCTTTAGCATTGGTGGCGCTAGTGAGTTAAGTCACGCCAAGGTTAAAGTAGAAAAATGTAAAAATAATTCGACGAAACGGAGATATTGACCACGGTGGCGCTAGTGAGTCAAGGCGCGGTTAAATTAGAAAAAATAGAAAGATAATTATCAATATTAATTATTAACACTATATTTACGGGACCCGTAAATTTGACGGATGGGTTGCTTCAATTATACGATATTAACAGATTTAATTAACTTATATTAAGTCTGTTAATATTGCGATTATTTTCAAATTAAACCTATCGTTTGTATTTTTAAAAAAATATGTGGTTTTCTTTTTCCCTAAATCTGACGGCTGTTCGTAGAAATAGATATACAAAAAAAAAAAAACTGTAAACCTAGTGTTAATCGAGCGTGAGAATTTTCCTCTACGTGACTGTAATCACTCTTCGATATAAGTGATTGTTAATAAGAATCGACTATTGTGAGAATATAATCTGCTTGCTATAAAGCAAACACTCGACATTGGATAACTAGAGTCATCTTCGATGTAGATCGAATAGCCAACGTTGGATAACTATAGCCACTTTTATGCATAGCGATCGCTCAGTGTCAGCTAGCCATAGTCACTTTTGACACGAAACAAATTCTTCTCGTTTCATCGTTATAATGATCTTTGACGAGAAGAGCCAGCTTTTGATATTGAACGACTACAGTGAAATTTGCAATCGAGAAGTGACTCTCAGTCACCGTTTGTTTTAATGCTATAACTTAACCTTTTGCACTCAAGAGACGATTATATAATGGCGAATTGTCATTTAATTATTTGAGGCATAGAATTTCAGAAAATAAAATAGACCCATGTCGCACGGAAATTTTGTTGCGTTTTAATTTAAACAAAATTCGTATTTTTTATTAACAAAGGTACCGCATAATATAGAAACATAGAAAAGTAATAATAATTCAATTCAATTTGTTATTATAGGGTTGGACTTAAATAATCTCACAGTGTCTATTGCGATATTTCGAGGCGGGTTTAAAAATGTCCCACCATGCATTACCGTGCATTCAAAGAGATAATCAGATCTTACAGATAGATATTAATTAATATATCAAATTTTAAATTACCCACCGATTTTTGGAATATCGAAATAAAACAATTCTGTGTCTTAATTTTCATACGATTTCGCATTCACTGTTTTAAAAATCTCGTTGACTTTATGAGAGAAAGTCTTCGAGTTACTTTTTATTTTTTTCTAACGAAAAAATCATCAATGCAAAGGGTTAAATGTCGTATAAGAAACGATGCTTGTGTTAAAGCACTGAAATCAAATAATTCTATTAACATTTTACACTCGAATGGTGACTGTCAGTCACCAAAAAATTCTGAAGACTCGTATTAATTAATATATCAAATTTAAGGTAATATTACAATACGCGAGATATTGAAATCAAATAATTTTACGTGTTAATTATTATACGATTCTTTATTTACCACTCAGGAAGTTAACATCAGTTTTATAGCAGAAAATCTGCAAATTTTTACTCTTGTGTAGCCAGAAAACCGTCGAGTGCAAAGGGTTAATTCATTTCCCACCTAAACCGTGCTTTTCTTAGCTTTATTATATAAAATTTTCTTATTTTAATATACCGAAAACTTACCTTCGATTTGAATGAAAGTATACAACCAAAACTTTTGTTAAAAGCAATTTATACGTTCTCAGAAATTGTTCAAATAAAATATTAGGTCGTGCCATAAGTTCGTTCGCGGTGATATTTACATACCTCGTCACAATTTATAAACTATATCGATGATTAACGTCTTTGTCAACGAAATAAGAAGAAGTAGAACAAAAGGGCCACTAAATTTTTTCTTAATATTTAAAGGTTTATTCGACGTATAATTTTAAATGGTAAAAGTAAAAACCGGAACGAATTTGTGGGACGACCTAATATCTAAAAAATATTCATTCTCACCTCTTTGGTAGTTCTAGTGTTAACTAATAAAAAATTTCGATAAGTTATAAAAGATATAACCGAAGACCTACTTTCGATCTGAATGAAAGTACACAAGAATTTTGTCAAAAGCAATTTATACGTTCTCAGAAATTGTACAAATAAAATATCTGAAAAATATTCACTCTCACCCCTTTGGTAGTTCTAGTGTTAACTAATAAAAAATTTCGATAAGTTATAAAAGATAGAACCGAAGACCTACTTTCGATCTGAATGAAGGTACACAAAAATTTTGTTAAAAGCAATTTATACGTTCTCAGAAATTGTGCAAATAAAATATCTGAAAAATATTCACTCTCACCCCTTTGGTAGTTCTAGTGTTAACTAATAAAAAATTTCGAAAATAAGTTAGAGAAGATAAAACGAAGGACCTACTTTCGATCTGAATGAAGGTACACAAAAATTTTGTTAAAAGCAATTTATACGTTCTTAGAAATTGTACAAATAAAATATCTGATAAATATTCATTCTCACCCCTTTGGTAGTTCTAATGTTAACTAATAAAAAGTTTCGATAAGTTAGAGAAGATAGAACCGAAGTTTTACCTTCGGTCTGAATAAAAATACACAAAAATTTTGTCAAAAGCAATTTATACGTTCTCAGAAATTGTATAAATAAAATATCTGAAAAATATTCATTCACACCCCTTTGGTAATTCTAGTGTTAACTAATAAAAAGTTTCGAAAATAAGTTAGAGAAGATAAAACGAAAGACCTACCTTCGATCTGAATGAAAGTACACAAAAATTTTGTCAGAAGCAATTTATACGTTCTCAGAAATTGTACAAATAAAATATCTGCAAAATATTCACTCTCACCCCTTTGGTAGTTCTAGTGTTAACTAATAAAAGGTTTCGATAAGTTAGAGAAAATTAGAACCCCTGAAACTGGACTTTTTAGCTTTTTCCTGGTCATATGGGCTAATGCCACCCAGCAAGCGGAACAGGTCCGCCATAATTTCCATCGGATTTAGCGTTGTGCATCCATGACTGCCCAGGCTTGTGGCTGAAAACCTCGAAAAGCAGCGCATCTATCTCTGGCAACTACCAGGGCGTGACAAGATGGATAAATTGCACCGTAGCCTTTTAATCAGTTCATTCGGCTAAGGCAGCCAAGACAGTCGTAACTGTTCTCTCTACCTGCTCTTTGGGCCTTTCTTCTCGTCGAAAGTGGCCAATGCCAGCGGGCCCAGGTGAAACTGGCCCGCAGGTATAACCCTTTCGTTATTAAACTTGATTACGGTGATCTAAGATCGAGTGCTGGTTTTGTATCAAACGCGAACGTGGTCGCACAATGTCGAAAGCTACCAAATGCGATTATAGTCATCTGAAGATGAGTGATTCGTGGTAAAAGTTGACCATCGGGTTACTTAATTAGGTTGCTTCATACATATTAACTCTTTGCACTCGAAATTCGAAGATTCTTTCAACGCAATGGTAGAGTAAGGTTTTTTTATTGTTCTTACTTTTTAAAAATTTAATTTAAAATTGTACATTCATTGTTATTCCGCTCGTTTCACTTTTTGTATTATATTATTATTCGATTTCTCGTTCCTCGTTTTTCTCATTGTTTGTTCTTTATAGCGAAAAATTGTTTAGATATTGGTAATTTTATTCATGGTAAGAATAGGTAGATGTAGAAGACCGGTACGTTTAGTGATAATCGCATAACTTTGACGATAGTGACCATAATCGAATGATTTTTTGATATTTGTCGTAACGATGGATCCATAACTTGCTTTATAAAGGAATAAAGTGTATTAATCGTGCAACGTTTCACGATAGTGACCATAATCGAACGATTTTCTAATATTTGTCGTGGCGATGGGTCTCTAACGTGCTTTATAAAAGAGTAAAGTATATTATTCGTGCAACGTTGCACAATAGTGACCATAATCGAATGATTTTCTGATATTCGTCGTGACAATGGGCCCCTAACTTGCTTTATAAAAGACTAAAGTATATTAATCGCACAACATTGCACAATAGTGACCACAATCGAACGATTTTCTGATATTTGTTGTGACGATGGGCCCCTATCTTGCCTTATAATAATATATTAATTATAAATTAATTTTGTATATCACTTATTTCTTGCCAATTGAAAATATTAAAAAGTAAAGTAATATAATAAAAAAATATTAAGCATAGTATATACATAAATTGTGCTATCATTTGGAGATTGATTATTCTGGAAAATATTTTTCAATTTAAAATGAACAATAAACATTTCCTTTCTTTTGATAAGTTTTATTAAGGTTTACGACTGGCATAAATCATTTTCTTAGTTACGAAGTGGAATTCAGGTAGACCTATTCACTTATCTGCCTACCTGTATTCACTTTTCATCGAACGAGAGACCAGTGTAATAATTTCTGAATTAGGCGTTCTTTTACCTGCTTGACGTAGATTAACCAGTTATTGCTTAGAGCGGTATATTCTCCCATGGTGTTTAAGCTTTACTGTTAGCCATATAATCGCGAGAACAATTAAACTAGGTACATGGGTTAGGTTTAGAAATTGGGGAAAGGTTGGTTGACATACCGCTGTGTGATTGAAAAGAAAAAAGCAATAGTTGAATTTCTTGAACGTTTATAATTGGCGAATAACGTTTATTTCAGTATTATAGTTAATAAACTTCCTGAACACACTTAATAAAATTTATTATTATATTTTATATTTATTTTACCTATAACTATTTATATAACAACTGTATATATTAAATTATTGCATTTTAAAAACAAATTTCTAGTTAGGAAATAAACCTTATTTCCACAGATAATTAATTCTTCAATTTCATTACTCGTTTCGAATAATTATAAAATAATTACTTCTCGCATAATAATTAACGGAATTTGAAGTAATTATTTTAACTCTAACGACAGCAACTC
The DNA here is from genome assembly GCF_051020765.1 of Lasioglossum baleicum. Classification (NCBI taxonomy): domain Eukaryota; kingdom Metazoa; phylum Arthropoda; class Insecta; order Hymenoptera; family Halictidae; genus Lasioglossum; species Lasioglossum baleicum. Next base: position 5,951 of record NW_027469981.1, on the reverse strand, counting down.
GAAGCTTTTCTTATATCTTATTTCCGTTGACACTTTTAACCCTTTGCGGACGAGAAACGTAGATAACGATACATCGAGTGTGTACTAAACGATTAAAAATAAAAGATCGAGGGAAATTTTCCGAATTAAAAAATATTTACAACTTCGATGGTAATGCTAAAATTATTTTCCACTATATTCCAAGCAGCTCTAAAAAAAATTAAAAAATTTCTACGCATACTATGACATTCGTTTTCAATGGTTTAATAATGAAATAAAGAAAGAAAAGCACGAATTTAGGTTAAATTAGTGGGTTATTTCGTGTATAGTTAATCTTAATATATTTATAGCTTTATATTCGTATCGTTATTTAGGCTATGACCTAAAAGCAAATGGCGACTAAGAGTTGCCTCTCGAATGCAAAGTGTTAGAACTATTTAATATAAATTTCATCCAGATCTATGCTAGATCCCACATAATTTCTAATCACTTTCCGCTATGTTCCAAACAGCTTTCGCTCTAAAAAAAAATTAAAAAATTTCCACGCATACTATGACATTCGTTTTCAAAGGGTTAATAATGAAATAACGTAAGAAAAGCACGAATTTAGGTTAAGTTAGTAGGTTATTTCGTTTTTATATTATGGTAAAAAAACAAATAGCGACTAAGAGTCGCCTCTTAAGTGCAGAGGGTTAAAACTATTTAATATAAATTTCACCCAGATCTATGCTAGATCCCACATAATTTCTAATCACCTCTATTGTCGGAGCGAACATACTCGTTATTTAGGCTATAGCATAAAAACAAATGGCGACTCTCAGTCGTCTCTCGAGTACAAAGTGTTAAAATTATTTGCTATAAATTTCACCCAGATCCACGCTAGACCCCTCATAGTTTCTAATCACCTCTATTCTCACAGAAAAAGCCCAATTTACACCATATAAAACACTTCCGTTATATTACCTCCGAACATGGCAAAAAATTCCCCAACGTCCAATGTTTTTACCACGGTACGTAGGCGATAGAAATTTGACTGACAGCGACTGACATAAGTACGAAAACGAGTCGAAAAAGCATGGAAATATTCCTCGATATCATCTCGACCCGTAAAACAATTGAACGGTACTCTAGTTACTATCCTATCTAAAAATAAAAATTCCTAGAATTTTCTAGGAACATTAATAATTGAGTGTAATTAAGAATGTATTTCTTACTGTATTTATTTTGCAATTTCAATTCAAAATTTCTACTACATGTAACATTTTCTTTCCGAAATATCACGAATTTTGTAGCCATAACTAAAGAATCAATTTTATGAATTTTATATTATATTATTAAGTCGTTCGGAAAGTCATTTCGTTTTTTTCCCAACAGAGGATCTAATTGTATGTTTTCACAGTTAACTTCACACTTCAGCCACATAAAAGATAAAAAAGAACGAAATAACTTTCCGAATGAGCCAATACTATCTGAAAATACTTCGTTGCTTGAAAGAATACATGGAAACAAGAGGGAATACTCCCTAAATCTTGCAAACAGAAGAAAGATAGCATGGCCTGTTTTTCAACGTTACTATACGAATCGAACTTACACACTTTCATGTACACATACAGTTTAGAAGAGTAAACCGAATAAGAAGGTACTTGTACTAAGTACGGAAGACTTGCTATCTAAGAAATAGTTGGTTGCTTGGGCCCATTTGCCACTTTTCGCGGAGATAATCGGCCGGCAAAGATGCTAACCCGCGCTCCCCCATTAGATTGTTTTCTCGAGGCTGCAAGACAGCGCGTGTAAAAGGGAATAAACTGTTCGAGCCAGCAGCGCCACTATAGGCCTGCACGGGGGGGCTAGAGGGGGTCCCGGGCCGAGGGTGGGGGGGCAGGAACTTGCACCTGACTCGAACAAAGTTTTCTGCACTCAGTCAGTTCGCGGTTGGTCTCGATTCCGATCAGGGGCATCGGGGTTCGCTCATCCTCGGGTTCCGATGTCTGCTGGGAACAACAACTCGGTCTCTATATTCACTTTCGTTTCGTTCCGTTAAGCATTTCACACCGGCGCCGGTCCTTTGACTTTCCGAGTGGTTCCGTTTTGGTGTCCGGCTGAATAATGAGATGTTCGTCCGTCTGATCGCCGCGCGCGCGATCCAAGTGTCCTCTGAACTTCGATTTCTTAACTAACTAACTGCCACTGACAACGAGGGTTTTACCGGTCGTAAGCGATATAATATCGAGTGTTAAGGAAGCACCGAGGAGAGGACTTATCGACGGTGATACGGGAAACGAGGGAGTGAAACGAGGTTTGTCTTCGACGGTATTCGTAGGTATGTAACGAAGCAGGATCGGTTGGAAAACGGCGTTCGGGACAACGAGCCGCTTTTAAGTATCGTCGTTTGTTTTTTCCGTCGCGGGAAGAAACGGAGACATAGTGACGGAGAGAAAAAGACGGAGAAACGAAAAAACGGTGACGGAGAGATAGAGAAACGGTGACGGAGAGACACAGAACGGAAAAACAGTGACAGAAAGACAGAGAAACGGTGACGGAGAGACACAGAACGGAAAAACGGTGACGGAAAGACACAGAAACGTAGAAACGGAGAGGAGAGAAACAGAAAAACGGAAAAACAGTGACGGAGAGACAGAGAAACGGAGAAACGATGACGGAAAGACACAGAACAGAGAAATGATGACGGAGAGACAGAGAAACGGAGAAAACGGTGACAGAGAGACAGAGAAACGTTTAAGTATCACTGCGTAACCGTCGACTGTTCTTTCGGTCGCGGGAAGAAACGGAGAAACGGTGACGAAGAAGACGGAGAAACGGAGAGAGAGAAAGAGAGAAGAGAGGAACAGGTGGCGGGGAGAGTCCGTCGATTTCTCAATTAACTCGGGAGCGAGCGAGAGGAGAAGAGGGAAAGAGTCTATGGCCTGTGTGGTACCTTTTAAGTTCGATAACGGTAAATACAGATCGAGCGGTGGAAGTAGCGGACTGGCGCGAGGGCTGTGGCGCGCGCGCGCACGCGCACGCCGCTACTTCTTCTCCTGATCATCTTCGCTTGAATTATCTTGCCGAAAGCGTTTGCTCGCGCCTCTGACCGATCATAAAGGAGACCCCCGTTCATTTGCTTATAACGTCCGCTCTTCTTCGCGTTCGACAAATCGAACGGCGGTTTAGCTTAACGATAGAAAGTCCGTGTCGTAACGGGATTCTTTTCGGGACCGATGATTATACGCGCGGAGACGAAATTTCCTTGAGAATCTCATCGGTCCGCGTGTTTGCGGATTGTCGTAAGAGATGGCGCGGAAATTCGTGGAGACATAGGCGTGGAAATTCGCGGAAAAATTCCAGAGACATAGGCGTGGAAGTTCGCGGAAAAATTCATGTAGACATAAGCATGGAAATTCGTGGAAAAAAAAGAAAAATTCGCGTAAAAAAAAAGAAAATTCGCGTAGACATAGAGGTGAAAATTCACGGAAAAATTCGAGAAACATAGGCGTGGTATTTCGTGTTAAAAAAAAAAAAGAATTCGCGTAGATATAAGCGTGGAAATTCGAATAAAAATTCGCGTCCCGGTGTTTCTCTCAAGCTGCGCATGCTCGAAATGCTTTAGGACTTTTATGTGGTTTTCAATGGGGCAGGATATAACTCGGATCGACGTTGAATATTCTTATCCAGCCGATGAAATAAAGTTTACGAGCTAGCCGGTTCTATATCGCGCGGTAGTAATGAATTTTTGCGTTTAGTATAACGGCTAGTTTGCGTTTCTGTTTTTGTCGCGATAAATTCATGTTCTTCGTTCGGCTGTGTATCGTATAGTAGGTGTCGACCGAAGTTTATGGTAGATTTGTGGGAAATAAAATTTTATTATATATTTTATATAATATTGTTTTTTTTTAATATTAACTAGTTGATTAAATTAGTTAATATTTCGTGGAAAATTTGATAAGATATTTTTATGCGAGATTGCAATTGTTTTAATCATTTTTGTTCCTTTGTAAATATTAAATAAATTTCTTTAACTCGTTCGATGCATGTGTGGCAATATTTCATCACTTTCGTGTGATTTCAAGTTAATTTCTCTTTTACCATGTGTACTAAATTAAATTAATTTTATGTAAGGGAAATCTTTTTCATTCTTAAAGCGTTAATGTATTCGGCTGAATAAAGAATAGTTTTCAATGATAAACTGCAGAATATTAAACAATGGCTAATTTAAAGCGAGGATTTAATTAGCAGCAGGTTGCGCTTTATTTTATTATTATATTCCGTTTGCCTTCTTAATATCGCAGCCCCAATTTATCAGAAGAAAGTTAAAATTAACCAGAGTAAATGAAGCAACAAATTAGTCTACTTTTACAAAAAGAATAGTAGAAAATTTTTCATAAATATTACTTATGAATTATTAAATATTCGCGAATATTCTTTATTTTATTTTTATTGTTATAGTAAAGATAATTAATTCATTTACAATTTCATAAAATATTTTTTATTGTCATTCAATAAAAGAAAGTTAGTAGAACTTGAAACATCACACTGTAAAAAGATTAAATAATTATTTTCTTAAATGAATAGAATTACTATCTGTTAACAATTTTATTATCTTTTTTAATAAAATTGAAAATAGGATTTTTAAAACACCATAATATTTAATCGGTATGATTTTATTGCAATAATTATATTGCTTTATCATTCCTCGTTCACAAAATTCATTAATTCTGGAATTAAAATAATTTTTTGAATATTTCTCTTACTCTTTAAAAAATTATTTATTCGAAAAAATATTAATTAATACGATCCAAAATGAGAAAAATTGCAGGAGCAAAATTTTATATTTTATCCCACCTTCTTTACTTTTTCGAAATAAACGAAAGTGACTATTTATGTTTATCTTGGCCTCTTCGTGGCGCTTAACTCATGCCAACTCAGTCTTTCTTACTTTTCCTATTCGCGTCAGGTGATGAATAACAGCGTATTTACATCGGAAGTATTTTCCACCTTGTTATTTATCGCTAATTATTTCCCAGTGACTTCAACAAAATTCTCTTCCTGCCATAATGAAACATTAATAGCCTTAAAATCTTCAAACACCATCAAACTGGACTTTAAATATAAACTTCGTCTGCTAATATCATTCTTTCAGCAGCTTTTTTTAAGAAAATTAAATTTTCCAAATTTAATCGCAAAATATTAATTGGTAACGTTAAATAACGAAGTATAATTTCTATAATTATATTTCTCGATCTTCAACTCGCATTTACCACTGGTAAACACAAGTTTGAGTTATATTGCACAATTTTACGTTATGTAACTTTGTTTCAGATCCTATCTCTTTTACTGTAATCTTTGTTAATAATCATTGCCGTGAGAAATATACAAGAATAAAATCAAATCAACTATTTTAAAGTTATGTAATCTAATTAAAATTATTATGAATATCTTTGACACAACGATAAGGCCGATGACGTTAGATTTTTCTATTTTAATATCCATTGTATAATTTTAGGTTATGTAATTTCAAATTTTATTTTTGTCGCTAGAAATGCAGAATACGAAATAAAAATAAATATTCTGAAATTCTATTAGTTAATCGAGATTGTTATAGTTACCTGCAATGCAAAATTTAAAATTAATATTCAACATACAATTGTTATAATAAATTAATGTTTATCACGCATTTTAGAGTATTTAATTTTATACGATAAAAATAAACTAAATATTTTAAAATTGTGTATAATACAATGATATTAGTTGAGTGTTCACGTTTGCAACAATTGTTCGCAACTTACGTAAAATTTATAACCTAATATTTAACCGCCAATTTAAATCTTCGAAAAACCAGCGTTTCCTGTCCCCAAACCTAACATATTCTCCGCGATTTCGTGCCAAGTATCTGTCACACGAGCAAACAGTTCGTAAAATATATTTCGATATTCTAATTTCGTATTACATATCACGATTTTGCTCTCGCAAATCGT
>NW_027469980.1:0-50018 GCF_051020765.1 Lasioglossum baleicum | reverse complement strand
AATAATGTCTTAGAACGAATTGGTAATGTTCGCCCACGGTTTGAATCTCCAGATTAATATTCATACTGCGAACTGATGAGTCTATTGCCAATAATGTTCAGAGGATTTACTCCCGGAGTACCTCATTCACTCTCGGAACCGCATGATGGGTGAAGCTATTGACTCAGCCTTCGTCTCTCACAGAAACAGTAACGTTCTCGAACGATTGGTCTCTCGGTCTACAAATTCATGCATGAAGTTAAGGTGCTTGTCTCTGAAATGTATACTAGTTTGTACCACTGATCACGGCGTTGTACTATCGATAATGCTGTTTAGTTTTTCTGAGGGTAAGGCATTTTGTAAAAAGTTTCAACCTACACCACAGGGTATTGTTATACAACGGCATGACGGCCTGCTTTAATATTCAAGCCCTGAACTAAGGTGCCTATTGGCAGTGCTGTTCAGCGGATTTACTACGGCAGTACCTGGTTTGTCGCTCCGAATCACTGAATAGGTGAAGACACTGACTTAGCCTACCGTCTCTCACAGAAGGTGGTAACGCACTCGACCGCTTTGATTCACGATATCCTAATTCATACACGAATTTAAGATGCCGTCACTAAATTTTATACCAATGTGTGACCATAACACGTAGCTATACTCACGATACGGCGGTTTAGCTTCTCGGACGTAAGGCATTCGGTCAAACGATGGGAGCCTATATCAATTGGTAACTATCTCAATCAGTTTGACGCTCTACTGTTATGGTCACATCCCGAATTAAGGTATCCATTGCCAAAATTCTTCTGCGGACTTTATCTTGGAATACCAAGTTTGACTCTCGTAATCGCAGGATATGTGAAGCCATTGACTTAGCAGTTCGTCTCTCACAGAAGGTGGCAATGTTCTCGAGCGGTTTGTGCGTCGATCTCCTAATTCGTACATGGATTTACGGTGCCCGTGACTGAAATGAATACCAATCTCATTCTCTCAACACGTAGATATACTTTCGACACGGCGGGTTTGCTCCTCTAAAGGTAACGCCATCGGCAAGTTGTTTGACTTTATACAATTTGGCAATGCTCTCAAATGTTTGATACTTTACATTTCTATTCAAACCGTGAAATAATGTGACGATTGCCAATACTGTTCAGCGAATTTACGCCCGGAATACCTGATTATACTCATACTATCACAGGTTAGATGAAGTTATATCGAGGTCTTGTAGTTGTACACTGCAGTTCGGTGCGGCATTACTGTATGATTTCAGTCAATTCCTTATCCTTGATTTTGTTCCATATGCATTCTGCCACAGTTTTCTATTTATTTATAGATACCGCAATTTACTGTTGTTATATTTTCGTTTTTGATCGAAATTTTCAGTTTTAATGTATAATAATTTTATTTCTTGGTAAAAGTGCTTTTGAAAATAGTTGAGTGTGCGTATATGACATTGTCTTGTTAACACTATTGTTATTTTGTATGATTGTCTGTATAAGTAACTGCGCTGTTGGCGCGACACGGCTGGAGTGATCCTGTATTTGCGTTCGATATACCGGAGCGAATCTAGGGTATAATCTACGTTAACTTCTTTAATCTTGATATTGTACCGTATGCACATTTCGCAGTTTTCTATTTATTTCTACATACTGCACTTTACACGTTTGGTATTTCCGATTTTCTTCCAAATATCCAATTGTGAATATCAAAAATTGTATTTCTCAGCAAATGTGTCTTGAGAATTATGTGAGTGTAGGTTTATAACAATATTTCGCAAATCTTATTGCTGTTTTATATGATTGCCTCTATGCGTACTAACGCATCCGGTGCAACAAGACAAAAGTGGATATGCCGTTGTGTTCGGCAGATCGGAGCGACAATACTGGCTGGTCCTCGTTAATTTCATTTCCAGGACATTGTGTCGTATGCATTTTATCCCAGCCATCCAGTTAATAACACATACTGCAATTTACTTTTACGATATTTTCGATTTGTTTCATAACATCCAGTCTTTAATTTCAAAGACTGTATTTCTTAAGAGAAGTGTCTATGGAGTTAGTTGAGTTTACATCTATGACAGTATTGATGCATGCTTTTTCTTATTTTATATGGTTCGCTGTATTCGTACCTCGCTTACAGCGACACAGGCGTGGAGTGGTCTTGTAGTTCCGATCAGTATATCGGAGCGACACTACTCTATGAGCTACATTAACTTCTTCAACCATAATACCGTACCACATATATATGGATCACATCCCGGTCTTCCATTTATTAAGTCATGCTGTATATTACGGTTATGCTATTTTCGATTTTTTCATAATTTACAGTTTATAAATTAAAAATTTGTACTTCTTAGTAAAAGTGCCTCTTCAATTGGTTAAGTCTACATTTATGCAAATATTTTGGATCACGCTCTGTTGTATAATATGATTGTCTGAATACAAACCTACGATTCTGCAGCAACAAGAATCGAGTGGCCTTGTAGTTGCGTTCGGTAGGTCGGAGCAACACGACTGCATGGTCTTTCTTAATTTCAATATACTCAATATAGTACCGTAACCATTCATTCGCAGTTTCCTGTTTATTTCTATGCATTTGTTCCCAATTTTTACTTTATTTATACATTCTGCAATTTACTGTCATAATATTTTCGATTTTCTTCCAAATTTTCAATTTTCATCCTAAGAAATTCTATTTCCTAATAAAGGTGTCTTTGTAATACATATTAATGTACAGAGTCATACAGTTGTACAACGTTACTTATTGGTATAGTGTCCAACGTTTCACCGACGGCCGTACCTGCCGTGAAATTAACTCGCTGCATTCAGAGTATAACTTTGTGTCCAGAGAAGCAAATTAGTAAACATTTTAGTGGTGTGCTCCATATTATCATTTGTGTATTACAAAGACGAGGGCCAAGCCAATCGAGAACGTTACCACAGTCATTGACAGTCGCACAGCTAAGCCAGCAGTATCACCTATCACGTGATTCCGAGAGTCACACCACGTATTCCGTGAGTCAATCTGTTGTCCAGTATTGACATTATACACCCTATTTAACGGCATAAATATTAATGTCACGAGTGAAACCGTCCTATAACGTTACAAATTGGTTTCGAATCAAACTTCTGCCGAAATTCTTACCTTCCAGACAAGATAACACGCCGTATAGAGGGTAAAGCACGTGTTTCAGAGGTACGAGCTAGAATACATTTTAATTGCATACTAATTAGTTTCTCTGAACACGGAGTTATATACACCATACCGCGGGTCAGCTTCGCGCAAGGTAAGGCCTTCGGTTGAAAGTTTGACTCAATAACAATTCGTACCGTTCTGGAACGGTTTGCCTCCCGAACATCTCATTCATGCGTGAAGATAAGGTGCCCGACAATATAATTCATGCTACTATGCTTCCGTTTACAGTAAGGAACACACTCGTGCAGCAGATTAGGTTCTCGGATAACAAGGTAATTGGTAAAACATTTGACTTTGTACCAAGTGGTATCGTTCTCAAGTGGTTTCACGCTCCGCTTTAATATTTTAACCGGGAATTAATGTGTTCATAACCAGTAGTGTACAGCGGAATAGCAGGATAGGTGAAGCTATTGTCTCAGCCGTTCGACTGTCGAATAAGTTGGGATCGTTCTCGATCGATTCGACTGCCGATTATTCTGTTCATACATGAAAATGAGGAGTCCGTCTGCAAAAATGTCTATTATTTGTGTCCGTGAGCACCGAGAATTACACTCGCCACAGCGGGTTTGGCACTTGGAAGATTGGGTATCTGGTAGAAAGTTAGACTATATACCATTTGGAAATGTGCTCAAAAGGTTTGGCTGCCTACTTTAACGTACATAATGTGAATTTAGTTGACTAATGCCAACACGATTCAGCGGACTTACTCCTGGAGAGCCAGATGTGAATCTCGGAACCACAGGATTGGTGACGCCATTGATATAGCTATGCGATTCCCAAAGAAAGTAGTAACGTTCTGGAATATTATGCATATCGACCTCCTTCTTCGTACATGAAATGAAAGTGCTGGTCACAAAAAGGAATAATAGTTTGTTTCACTGAACACGAATTTCGAATATCGATACAGCAGGTTAGGATATCGGAAGGTAAAATCTTCGGTAAAATGATTGAGTTTATACGAATAGGTAACGTTCTGCATCTGTATGACTTTCTCTCGTAAATAATCAAACCGTGAATTAAGGTGTCTATCGCCAATGCAGTTCAGAGGGTTTACTACCGGAATGACTTACTTTGACTCTCGGAATCTTAGGATATGTGAAGCTATTGACTTAGCCGCTCGTCTCTCACAGAATGTGGTAACTTTCTCGTATGCTTTAATTCTCGATGTTGACATTTACATACAAAAATGTAGTGTCCGTCAGCTAAAATGTCTTCATATTTGTTTCTGTGAGAAATTATCGAGGCACTCGCTGTGGCGTGTTACGTTCTAGGAACGAAAGTTATTGGGTAAAAATAATGTCTTAGAACGAATTGGTAATGTTCGCCCACGGTTTGAATCTCCAGATTAATATTCATACTGCGAACTGATGAGTCTATTGCCAATAATGTTCAGAGGATTTACTCCCGGAGTACCTCATTCACTCTCGGAACCGCATGATGGGTGAAGCTATTGACTCAGCCTTCGTCTCTCACAGAAACAGGTAACGTTCTCGAACGATTGGTCTCTCGGTCTACAAATTCATGCATGAAGTTAAGGTGCTTGTCTCTGAAATGTATACTAGTTTGTACCACTGATCACGGCGTTGTACTATCGATAATGCTGTTTAGTTTTTCTGAGGGTAAGGCATTTTGTAAAAAGTTTCAACCTACACCACAGGGTATTGTTATACAACGGCATGACGGCCTGCTTTAATATTCAAGCCCTGAACTAAGGTGCCTATTGGCAGTGCTGTTCAGCGGATTTACTACGGCAGTACCTGGTTTGTCGCTCCGAATCACTGAATAGGTGAAGACACTGACTTAGCCTACCGTCTCTCACAGAAGGTGGTAACGCACTCGACCGCTTTGATTCACGATATCCTAATTCATACACGAATTTAAGATGCCGTCACTAAATTTTATACCAATGTGTGACCATAACACGTAGCTATACTCACGATACGGCGGTTTAGCTTCTCGGACGTAAGGCATTCGGTCAAACGATGGAGCCTATATCAATTGGTAACTATCTCAATCAGTTTGACGCTCTACTGTTATGGTCACATCCCGAATTAAGGTATCCATTGCCAAAATTCTTCTGCGGACTTTATCTTGGAATACCAAGTTTGACTCTCGTAATCGCAGGATATGTGAAGCCATTGACTTAGCAGTTCGTCTCTCACAGAAGGTGGCAATGTTCTCGAGCGGTTTGTGCGTCGATCTCCTAATTCGTACATGGATTTACGGTGCCCGTGACTGAAATGAATACCAATCTCATTCTCTCAACACGTAGATATACTTTCGACACGGCGGGTTTGCTCCTCTAAAGGTAACGCCATCGGCAAGTTGTTTGACTTTATACAATTTGGCAATGCTCTCAAATGTTTGATACTTTACATTTCTATTCAAACCGTGAAATAATGTGACGATTGCCAATACTGTTCAGCGAATTTACGCCCGGAATACCTGATTATACTCATACTATCACAGGTTAGATGAAGTTATATCGAGGTCTTGTAGTTGTACACTGCAGTTCGGTGCGGCATTACTGTATGATTTCAGTCAATTCCTTATCCTTGATTTTGTTCCATATGCATTCTGCCACAGTTTTCTATTTATTTATAGATACCGCAATTTACTGTTGTTATATTTTCGTTTTTGATCGAAATTTTCAGTTTTAATGTATAATAATTTTATTTCTTGGTAAAAGTGCTTTTGAAAATAGTTGAGTGTGCGTATATGACATTGTCTTGTTAACACTATTGTTATTTTGTATGATTGTCTGTATAAGTAACTGCGCTGTCGGCGCGACACGGCTGGAGTGATCCTGTATTTGCGTTCGATATACCGGAGCGAATCTAGGGTATAATCTACGTTAACTTCTTTAATCTTGATATTGTACCGTATGCACATTTCGCAGTTTTCTATTTATTTCTACATACTGCACTTTACACGTTTGGTATTTCCGATTTTCTTCCAAATATCCAATTGTGAATATCAAAAATTGTATTTCTCAGCAAATGTGTCTTGAGAATTATGTGAGTGTAGGTTTATAACAATATTTCGCAAATCTTATTGCTGTTTTATATGATTGCCTCTATGCGTACTAACGCATCCGGTGCAACAAGACAAAAGTGGATATGCCGTTGTGTTCGGCAGATCGGAGCGACAATACTGGCTGGTCCTCGTTAATTTCATTTCCAGGACATTGTGTCGTATGCATTTTATCCCAGCCATCCAGTTAATAACACATACTGCAATTTACTTTTACGATATTTTCGATTTGTTTCATAACATCCAGTCTTAATTTCAAAGACTGTATTTCTTAAGAGAAGTGTCTATGGAGTTAGTTGAGTTTACATCTATGACAGTATTGATGCATGCTTTTTCTTATTTTATATGGTTCGCTGTATTCGTACCTCGCTTACAGCGACACAGGCGTGGAGTGGTCTTGTAGTTCCGATCAGTATATCGGAGCGACACTACTCTATGAGCTACATTAACTTCTTCAACCATAATACCGTACCACATATATATGGATCACATCCCGGTCTTCCATTTATTAAGTCATGCTGTATATTACGGTTATGCTATTTTCGATTTTTTCATAATTTACAGTTTATAATTAAAAATTTGTACTTCTTAGTAAAAGTGCCTCTTCAATTGGTTAAGTCTACATTTATGCAAATATTTTGGATCACGCTCTGTTGTATAATATGATTGTCTGAATACAAACCTACGATTCTGCAGCAACAAGAATCGAGTGGCCTTGTAGTTGCGTTCGGTAGGTCGGAGCAACACGACTGCATGGTCTTTCTTAATTTCAATATACTCAATATAGTACCGTAACCATTCATTCGCAGTTTCCTGTTTATTTCTATGCATTTGTTCCCAATTTTTACTTTATTTATACATTCTGCAATTTACTGTCATAATATTTTCGATTTTCTTCCAAATTTTCAATTTTCATCCTAAGAAATTCTATTTCCTAATAAAGGTGTCTTTGTAATACATATTAATGTACAGAGTCATACAGTTGTACAACGTTACTTATTGGTATAGTGTCCAACGTTTCACCGACGGCCGTACCTGCCGTGAAATTAACTCGCTGCATTCAGAGTATAACTTTGTGTCCAGAGAAGCAAATTAGTAAACATTTTAGTGGTGTGCTCCATATTATCATTTGTGTATTACAAAGACGAGGGCCAAGCCAATCGAGAACGTTACCACAGTCATTGACAGTCGCACAGCTAAGCCAGCAGTATCACCTATCACGTGATTCCGAGAGTCACACCACGTATTCCGTGAGTCAATCTGTTGTCCAGTATTGACATTATACACCCTATTTAACGGCATAAATATTAATGTCACGAGTGAAACCGTCCTATAACGTTACAAATTGGTTTCGAATCAAACTTCTGCCGAAATTCTTACCTTCCAGACAAGATAACACGCCGTATAGAGGGTAAAGCACGTGTTTCAGAGGTACGAGCTAGAATACATTTTAGAGACGTGCTCCTCAATTTCATGCGTGTATTGAAAGATCGATGGTCAAGCTATTCGGTAACGTTTCCACCTTCTGTGCGAGACGAACAGCTAGGTCAGCAGCTTCATATATCCTGTGCTACCGAAAGCTGAACCAGTCATTCCAGGCGTAAATGCGCTGTACAGTATTGGCAATAGACACGTCAATTCGCGGTTTGAATATTAAAGCAGGCCGTCAAGCCGCTGTAGAACGTTACCTATACATATATGGTTATACTTCTTGAAGAATGTCTTACCCTCCTAAAAACTGAACTGCTTTATGGAATGTATAACACTGTGTTCAGAGGTAAGAAGTAGTATACATTTTAGTGACGAGCACGTTAATATCACGATTGAATTATAAGATCGAGCGTCAAACCGCTCGAGAACGTTACCACGATCTGTGAGAGTCGAAAGGCTGAGTCAATAGCTTTACCTGCCCTGTGTTTCCGCCAGTCAAACCAGATATTCCGGGAGCAAAGCAGCTTACAGTATTGGCATTAGACACCCTAATTCTCAGTATAGATATTAAAGAACGGAGTCAAACCGCTGTAGAGCGTTATCTATTGATATAGAGACAAACTCTTTGCCGAAGATCTTACCTGCCGTGAAGCTAACCCGCTGTACCGCGAGTATAGATTCGCGTTCTGAGGAAATGATTAGTATACATTTCAGTGACGGGCACCATAATTTCATGTATGAGTTAGATGATCGATACGTCAAACAGTTCGTGATCGTTACAATCGTCTTCGAGAAACGAACGGCGAAGTCAATAGCTTCACCTACCATGTGATTCCGAAAGATAAACCGGGTAATCTGGGAATAAATCCGCTGAACTGTATTGGCAATAGCCTTCATAATTCACGGTTTGAATATAAAAATTGAGCGTCAAGCTGTTTGAAAGCATTGCCATTTGCTATAAAATCAATCACATAACCGATGCCCTTACCTTCGATGAAGTTAACCCACCGTATCGAGACTATTGCCTCGTGCTTAGAGAAACACATTCACTTCAATTTAATGACGGTACCTTAAATCAAGCAGGAATTAGAATATCCGGAGTCAAAGCGTTTGAGAACGTTACCACCTTCTCTGAGAGACGAACGGCTACGTCAATGGCTTCACGTACCCTGTGATTCGGAGTGGCAATCCAGGTATTCCGACAGTAAGTTCGCTCAACAGTATGGGCAATAGACACCTTAATTCTCGGTTTGAATACTATAGTGGACCGTTATACCGTTTGAGAGCGTTACAATTGTTATAGAGTCCAACGTCTTACTGAAGACGTTACACTCCAAACGCCAAACCCGCTATATACAAGATATGACATTGTGTGCACAGGAACAAGTAAGTGAACGATTGAGCGACGGGCACCTTAACTTCATGTACGAATTAGAAGACTGAAGGTCAAACCGCTCGGGAACGATGTCAACTTCTGCGAGAGACGAACGGCGAATCCAATAGCTTTACCGGACCTACGAATCCGAGAGTCAAACCAGATATTCCTGGAGTAAATGCTCTCAACCGAACTGGCAATTTACACGTTAACCCACGGATCGAATAATAAAGCAGAGCGCCAAACCGTTGGAGAACGTTACCACCTTACTAACGTGGACGCCTCAATTCGTGTTATGCAAATTATGGCGGAGAGTCAAACCGTCGGAGAACATTATCAATTGGTATAAAGTCATGCTTGATATCGAATACCTTGCTTTCCGAGAACCACACGCGCTGTAGGATGTGTCTTGCAGATTGTTCGCGCAAATAGGAATCACTAGACATTTCGGCGGACGGAAACCTTATTATCATGTCTGAGTAATGAAATCGAGAGCCAGACCGTCGGAGAACGTTACCAGCCATCCCGAAAGACACACAGCTAAGCCGATAGCTTCACGTATCCTGTGATACCAAGTGTAAAATCAGGTATACCGGCATGAAATCCTCTGAACAGTATGGGTAGTACGTACCATCAGTGACGACAGGAATATCAATGTTGAGAGTCAAACCGTCAGAGAACACTATCAATTGGTACAAAGACATTCTTTTTACACAATACCTTACTCACCGAGATCCCCCCCCCCCATCCCGCAGGGGCTGCGGTGGGTCTTCGGGCTCCACTGCAGTATGGGTTTGACGGTCCCACGGTGCCCGAGTCGGCTGAACCTAGGCCGAGGTGAGCAAGCGCCTCATTCAGGAAGTAAGGTGTCCTTACGAGGGGTATTACCGGTACGGCCCTGCATTCACAGGTACCTCGGGAAACGGTTCGAGCCCAGGGGCGGGCGGGCCTTGGTCCGTCCTCCCCGCCGGTTGCTTGGGTTGGTCTCCAGGGGGCAGTGGTAATTCCACATCGCTGGTTTGGGGGCCCGTCTAGGGCCGGGTTATACCATCCACGTGTGAGCAGCGTGAGGTCAGCTCGGGCACTCGCATGAAAAGTCAGTAAGGATAAAGATAGGTCCCGGCCAAACCAAGGTTGGCGCGTAGGGTTTCAGTCTACGAGCTAATTGGTTGGTGCCTCGTAAGGTGGGCAACGCACTGCGCAGATTGGGAGTATACCAATCCCGCGCCCATGGGGGCCGTTGGAGAACATTACGAATTGGTATAAATTAATTCTTGTATCGAATACAATACATATCTGAAACCTAACCCGCTGCAGCGAGTGTCTTGTTTAGTGCTCACGGAAACAAATTAGTTGACTCCTTAGCTTGCGGACACCTTGCTTTCTCGTATGAGTAGCAGAATCGAAAGTCAATCCGTTTCAGAACGTAACCACCATCTACGAGAGTCGAGCGGCTAGGTCAATAGGTACACCTATCCTGTGCTTCTAGAAGTCAAACCTGGTATACCGCGAGGAAATCCGCCGAACAGTATTAGAAATAAACACCTTAATTCTCGGTTTGAATAGTAAAATAGAGCGTCAAATCGTTTGTGGACGTTATGAGTTGTCATAAAATAAAACGTTTTACGAAACGTATTACCGTCCTAGAGGCTAACCCGCCGTGTCCAGGGTATAGCTATGTGCTTACGGAATCACATTAGCCAACATTTTAGTGGCTGGGAAGTTAATTTCATTAGGAATAAGAAGATCGAGTGCCAAATCGGTAGCGGAAGTTACCAGATTCTGTGAGACACGAAGGACTAAGTCAATAGCTGCACATATCCTGTGTTTCCGAAAGCTGAACCAGATATTCCGGGCGTAAATGCGCTAGACAGTATTGGCAATGGACACCTTAGTTCACGGTTAGAATAACAAAGTACAGAGTCAAATATTTGTATACCGGAATATATTGGGATAATTTCAAATGTCTCACACAGAACCTTACCCTCCGAGAACTTAATCCGATGAGTTTAGAATATTCCTTTGTGCTTAGATGTACAGAATAGTATACATTCCAGTGAAGGGCACTTTTATTTCATGTATGAATGAGGAGATCGATGGTGAAACCGTTCTCGAATGTTACCACCTTCGTCTTGAAATCGCATATATAAGACAATAGCTTCACCTATCCTGCGATTCCGAGAGTCGGACCAGGTTTTCCGGGAGTAAATACGGTGAGCAGTATTAGTAACATTCAACTTAATTCACGACTTGAATAATAAATCTAGAGCGTCCAACCGTTTGAGAACGTTACCGTTTGCTTTAAAGTCAAAAGTTTTACAGAATGCCTCGCCAACCGGTAAGGTTACACGCCGTGCCAAGAGTTTTGCTACGTGTTTAGGGAAACACATTAGTAAACATGTCGGTGATGGGGACGTTAATTGCACTATGAATAAGAAGATCGATTGTCAAACCGTTGAAGAATGATAGCAAATTTCCTGAGACACGAATGGCTAAGTCAATACCTTCACCCATCTTGCGATTTCGAGAATCAAACCCGGTATTCTGTGTGAAGATCTGCTGAACCGTATTGGTAATAAACACCTTCATTCACGGTTTGAACATTAAAGAAGGCCGTCAAGACGTTGTAGAACATTAAATTTAGCTGTAGGGTCAAACTACCTACAGAATGCCTTTAGCTCCGAAAAAGTAATTCGCAGTATCGGGAGTATAACAACGGGTTCAGACTTACGAACAAGTATGCATATGCTGACGAGTACGTTAACTTCATGCATGAATTAGAAGATTGAGTGTGAAACCGGTCGAGAGCGTTTCTACCTTCAGTGAGAGACGAACGGCAAAGTCAATAGCTTCACCTCTCCGGTGATTCCGAGAGTCAAACCAGTCATTGCGGGAGTAAATCCGCTGAATTATATAGACAACTGACACCATAATTCACGGTATGAACTTTAAAGTCGAGATCCAATCTGTCGGAGATCATTACAAATTGGTGTAGAGTCAGTCTTTTTACCGAATACATAACCATCCTAGAACCTATCGAGCTGTAGCGAGTGGCATGCTGAGTGCTCACGAAGACAAATAGGTAGACATCATAGCAGAAGCACACCTTATTTTCAAATATGAATTAAAAGATCGAGTGTCAAATAGTCCGAGATCGTTACCACCTTCTGTGAGATTCGAATACCTCAGATAACAGCTTCACCTATCCTGCTATTCCAAGAGTAAAACCATGTAGTCCGCGTCTAATCCCGGTGTAGAGTATTGGCATTAGACACGCAACTTCATGGTATAATTATTAAAGATCAGAGTCAAACCGTTGTAGATCGATCGCATATGCTATAGAGTCTAACGTTTTACCGAAGGCCTTACTATCCGGGAAGCTATCCCGCTGTTTCGAGATTATACCTTCGTATTAAGAGAAGAAAACTAGTATACATTTTAGTTACGGACACATTAATTTCATGTAGGTATTAGAAGATCGAGTGGCAATATTTCGGGAACGATACCGCCATTCTTGAGATCCGAACGGCAAAGCCAACAGCTTCAACTGTACTGTAAATAAGAGAGCACAACCACTGTATGCCGGGCGTAAATCCGCATAACAGCATTGGCATTAGACACCTCAATTCTCTATTTTAATATTAAAGTAGAGCGTCACTCCATTTGAGATCGTTTCGAATTGGTATAGAGTAAAACCATTTACCGAAAGCCGTACATTCCAAGACAGAAACCCACTGCACCGAGAATATATCATCGTGATCAGTGAAACACATTAGAAAACATTTTGGTGACGGTCACCTTAATTTCATGAATGAACAGGAATATCGAGAGACAAGCTCTACGGAAACGTGACCACCGTCTTTGCGACTTGAACGTGTGAGTCAATACCTTCACCTTGTGATTCTGATAGTCAAATCTGGTATTCCAGGAGTAAACCTGCTGGACTGAATTGGAAATAGACACCAGAATTCACGGTTTGAATATTAAAGCAGAGCATCAATCCGTTGAAGAGTTTCACCTATTTGTATGAACTCAAACCTCTTACCGCAAACCGTACTTTCTGTGAAGCTATCCGGTTGTATCGTAAGTATAACTTCGTGTTCAGAGAAGCAAGTAAGTACACATTCTAGTGACCGGCATATTAATGTGATGTATGAAATGGAAGATCGAGGGTCAGACCGTTCTAGAACGTTGCCACCATTTTTGAGAATCGAACGTATAGGTCAAATGCTTCACCTGTCCCGTGATTCCGAGTGTCGAAAGAAGTATTCCGCTAGGCAAAACCGCTGAATGATTCTGCAAGATACACCTTAATTTAAGTTATAAATATTCAATGTTAGGAGTCAAACCGTCGGAGAAATTTACCTACTCGTATAAAGTCCGTATTCTTCCGAATACCGTACCTTAAGGGAACATAACCGCAGTAGCGAGTGTCTTACTTATTGTTCACTGAATCAAACTAGTAGTCATTTTTGCTGTTGTACTGCGCATTTTCATGTATAAGTATCAAAATCGAGAGACAAACCGTTAGAGAAAGGTACCACCTTCTCTGGTAGTCGAAACGCTGAGGCAATAGCTTCTCCTATCCTGTGATCGGAGAAGCAAACCAGGTATTCCTGTAGTAAATCCGCGGAAATGTATGGGCAGTAGGCAACTTATTTCACGGGTTGAATATTAAAAGCAGGCCGTCATGCGGTTGTAGAATATTACCTGTATGTGTAGTGTCCAAATTCATGCAGATTGCCTGACCCTCCGAAAACTGCCTCGCTGTATCGGGAGTATAACCCCGCGTTCAGAGGTACGAACTACTATACCTTTTAGTGACGAGCACCATAACTTCATGTGTGAATTAGGAGATGGAGGGTCAACCGGTCGTGAACGTTGATCCCTTCTGCG
This sequence comes from Lasioglossum baleicum, assembly GCF_051020765.1. NCBI lineage: Eukaryota > Metazoa > Arthropoda > Insecta > Hymenoptera > Halictidae > Lasioglossum > Lasioglossum baleicum. The sequence goes on along the minus strand of NW_027469980.1, from coordinate 36,109 downwards.
CGAGATGAACGGTTATGTCAATATTTTTACGTATACTGCGATTTCGAGTATCAATCGAGGTATTCAGGGAGTAAATCCGCTGTACAGTATTGGCAGTAGACGCCATAATTCGCTGAGAGAATATTAAAATAGGGCGCCACGTTGTATGAGAACGTTACTAATTGCTATAAAGACAAACGTTTCACGGAATGCCATAACGAACGAGAAGCTATCGTACCGTATCGAGAGAATTACTACATGTTTAGGGATGCACATTAGTAAACATTTCAGTGACGGGACCTTAATTTCGTTATGGATAAGAACATCGATGGTCAAAGTGTTCGACAGAGCTACTACTTTCTTCGAGCGCTCACGGCGCAGTCAATAGCTTCGCCAACCTATGATTTCTAGAGCTACGCCAGGTATTCCAGGAGTAAGTCCGCAGGAACAGTATTGGCAATATATACCATAATTCACTGTATGATTATAGAAACAGGGTGTCAAACCGTCGGCGAACATTACCAATTCGTATTAAGTCATTCTTTTTACCGTATACCTTACATTCCTAGAACCTAACACGCTTTAGTGTCTCTCTTGTTCCTCACGGAAACAAATTAGTAGTCATTATGTACACGGACGCCTCATTTTTCTGTATAAATATCAACATCTACAGTCAAAGCGTTCGAGAACGTTGCCGCCTTCTTTGAGAGTCGATCAGTTATGTCGATACCTTCACCCATCCTGTGATTCCGAGAGCCACACAAGGTAATCCGAAGGTATATGCGCTGAATAGTACAGGCAGTGGACATGTTAATTCACGGTTTGAATATTAATGTACACAGTGCAACCTTTGTTGAACTTTGCATATTGGTATAATGACAAAAGTTTGACAAAAGTCCTTACCCTCCGAGTATATAACCCGCGGTATCGAGAGTATAACTTCGTAATCAGAGATACAAATTGGTATACATTTTAGTAACGGGATCCTTAGCTTCACGTATGAGATAGCAGATCAATTGTCAGACCGTTCGAGAACAGGATAGCTTCACCTATCCTGTAATTCAGAGAGCCATCTCGGGTATTTAACGAGTAAATCCGTTGAATAGTTTTGACAATTGACACCTTAATTCACGGTCTGAATATTTATGTTGGGAGGCAAATCGTTGGAGATTCGTATAGTGTCATGTGTTTTTTGAATACCCTACCTTCCGATATCCAATCCTGGTGTAGCGAGCGTCCTGCTTGATATAAACAGAAACAGATAAGTTGGCATTTTAGGGGGCGGACAACACATGCTTGTGTACAGATATCAACATCGACAGTCAAAGTATTGGAGAATGTTACCATTTTCTTTGAGATTCGTACAGCTAAGTAAATAACTTCCCATATCCCGTGATTCGGAAAGTCGAACCACGTATTGCGTTACGAAATGAGCAGTACTGTTTTTGTATTAGAAACCTTAATTCTCGGTTTGAATATTAAAGTACACCGTCGCACCGATTGAGATCGTAACCAACTAGTACAAAAGTCAAAATTCGTATCGAAGATTTTACCATCCGCGAGCCGTTCCTGCGACATAGAGAGTGCAATTTCGTGTTCAGAGAAAGAAATTTGTAACCATATCAGTGACGAGCACCTTATTTTCATGTACAAATAAGAAGATCGTGTTTCAAATCATTCGAGATCGTTACCACCTCCTTTTAGAGTCGAACCGCTGAGTCAACAGCTTCACACATAGTTGTGATTCCAAACGTCAAGCCCGGTATTCCAGGAATAAAACCGCTGAGCAATATTGGCGATAGAAACATTAATTCACCGCATGAATATTAAGGTAGCGAGCCAAACCGCCGGTGAACATTACAGGTATGTATAAAGTCATGCTTTTCACATATTACCTTACGTTCCGAGAACATAACTGGCAGCAGGGTGTATGTTGCTTCGTGTTCAGAGAATTAAATTATCCTTAGTTACATGAATGAATAACTAGATCGAGTGTCAAACGAACGTTGTCACCTCATTTGAAGGTGGAACAACTGAGTCAATTGCAGCAGCTATCCTGTGATTCCGAGAGGCAAGTCAGGTATTCCAGGAGAAAATTCGCTGATCTGTATTTGCAATAAACTCTTCAACTCAGTATATGATAATTAATGTACAGCGTCAAACCGCTAGAGGAAGAGAGCAATTAATATTACGTCATATACCTTACCAGACACCTTTCCTTCCTAGGATCAAACCCGCTGTAGGGAATGTCATACTTAGTGCTCACGGAAGCAAATTAGGAGACATTTTAGCAGACGGTTGGCATCTTTTCCATGTATGAATTAGAAGATCGAGTGTCAAACCGTTCGATAACGTTATCAGATACTTTGAGAGTCGCACAGCTTAGTCAGTACCTTCACCAATTTTGTGATTCGGAGAGACAAACCGGGTATGCCTGGAGTAAATCCACTGATGAGAATTGGAAATTGACACCTTAATTCTCGTTTTGAATTCTAAAGTAGAGTGACAAACCGTTTGAGAACGTGTCCAATTGGTATAAAGTCAAAAGATTTTACCGATTGTCTTACCTACCGAGAAACTAATCCGCTGTCTCGACAGTATAAATTCGCGATCAGAGAATGTCAAAACATTCGAGAAAGTTATCACCTTGTTTGAGAGTCGAACGGCTGAGTCAATAGATTCAGCTACGCTGTGATTCGGTAGAGTCAAACCTGGAATTCCAGGAGGGAATCCGCAGAACGGTATTGACAATAGCCACCTTAATTTACGGTGTAAATATTAAGGTAGGACGTAAAACCGTTTCAGAACGTTACCAATTTGCATAACGACATACTATTCACCTGATACCTTACCTTCAGAGAACGTAGCCCGTTGTATCGAGGGTATAACTTCGTGTTTAGCAAACAAAATTAGTAGACATTTTAGTGACGGGGACCTTAACGTTGTGTAAGAATTAGAAGATCGATGGTCAAACCGTTCGAGAACGTCACCACCATCATTGACGGTCGGACGTCTAAGTCAGTAGCATCATCTGTCCTGTGATTCCGAGAGTAATGACAGGTATTCCTGAAATTATCCGCTGAACAGTATTAGCAATAGACAGTTTATTTCACGATATGATCAGTATGGCAGTGCATCAAACCGTTGTAGAGCATTTCCTATTTGTATAGAGTCTAGTGCTTTACCGAAGAGCTAACCATCCGTGAAGCTAACCCTCTGTATCAAGCGTATAACTTCGTGTTCAGAGAAGCAAGTTCGTATACATTTTGGTTACGGCTACATTAGTATCATGTGTGAATTCGATGATCCAGGGAAAAGCGGTTCGAGAATGTGACCACCTTCCTTGAGATTGTAACAGCTAACAGAGTAGCTTCTATGAGAGTCGAACGGACGAATCAGTAGCTTCAGCTATCCTGTAACTCCGAGAGTGACGCCGTGTATTCCAGCAGTAAGTACGATCAACAGTTTTGGCAATAGACACCCTAATTCACGTTATGAATATTAAAGTAGAGAGTCAATCCGCGGAAGAACGTAACGAATTTTTATAGAGTGACACTCTTTCCCGAAGGCCTAACCTCGAGAGATGCTAAGCCGTTGTATTCAGCGTATAACACCGTGTTCTGTGAAACAAATTACAGAACATTCTAATAGCGGGCACCGTATCATCATGTATGAATAAGAAGATCGAGCGTCAAACGGTTAGAGAACGTTATCACCTTCCTTGAATGTCACACTTATAAGTCAATTGCTGCACTTATCCCTTGATTCCGAGAGGCAACTCAGGTATTCCAGGAGTAAATGCGCTGAACGGAATATGTTTAACAGCTTGTCTCAAACGGTTTGACAATTTATTTTTCTATTCAAACCGTGAATTGGAGTGCCTATTGGCAGTACTGTTCAGCGTATTTGCTCCAGGAATACCTGGATTGACTATCCGAATCCCTGGACAGGTGAAGCTATTGAGTTAGCCGTTCGAATCTCACAGAAGGCGGTAACTTTCTCGAATGTTTTGAAGCTCTATCATCTTATTCATATTGAAATGAAGGTCCCCGTCACTGAAATGAATACTAATTTCTTTCTGTGAACCGGAGTTACACTCTCGATACAGCCTGCTATTTTTTTGGAGGGTATGGTCTTCGGTAAAGCGTCTGACTATATAGCAATTTGTAACGTTCTCAAAGGGTTTGACACTCTATTTTAATATGAAAACCGTGAAGCAAGGTGTCTATTACCAAAACTCTCCACTGTCTTGCTCTCGGAATACCTCGTTTGACTCAGGAACCACAGGATATGTGAAGCTATTAACGCAGCCATTCATATCTCACTCAGGCTGACAATGTTCTTGGGCAGTTTGTCCCTCAATCTTCTAATTCATACATGAAATTAAGGTGCCCTTCACTGCCACGTTTACTTATTTGTATCCCTAATCTCGTTGCTATACCCCCGATACGGTGGGTTAGCATGACGGAAGGTAAGGTATTCGGTAAAATGAATGACTTTATGCGAATTAGTAATATTCTCCAACGCTTTGACTCATTACATTATCATTCTTGTCCTGAATCAAGGAATCAGTTGCCAATAGTACAGAGCGGATTTACCCCTGCAATACCTGGTATGTCTCTCGGAAGCACAGGATATGTGAAGCTATTGACTTAACTGTTCAGTTATCATAGAAAGTGGTAACATTCTCGAAAGGTTTGACCCTCGACCTTCTAATTCTTGCATGAAATTAATTTGCGCCGCACTCAAGTGTATACAAATTTATTTCTTTTAACATGAAGTCATCCCCTCGATACAGCGGTTAGCTTCTCGGATGGTGAGGCCTTCGCTATAAAGTTTGACTCCATATCAATATGTTATGTCCTTCAATGGTTTGTCTCTGCACATCATTATTTATAACATGAAATAGTGTGTAAGATGCCAACACTGTACAGCGGACGTACTCCTGGAATTCTTGCCTTGACTTTCGGCATCACAGGTGAACCTACTGACTCAGCCGTTCGACACTCAAACACGGAGGTAACGTTGCCGTACAGTGTAACACTCGATCTACTTATTCATACACGAAACTAAGCTGCCCCTGACAAAATTGGGTATAAATATGCGTCTCTCAACACGAAGTTATACTCTCGATACAGCTTGTTAGTTTCTCGAAAGTAAGGTATATGATAAAGTGTATGACGTTATACCAATTGGTATCGCTCTCAAACGGATTGTCGCTCTGCTTCAATATACACCCCGTGAATTAAGGTGTTTATTGCCAATACTGTGCAGCGCAGTTATTCCCGGAATATCGCGTTTGACATTCAGAATCTCAGGATAGGTGAAGCTATTGGCGTAGCTGTGCGACTCTCAAAGAAGCAGGTTACGTTCTCGAACGGTTTGATACGCGATCTTCTAAGTCATACATATAATTAATCTGCTCGTCAGTATAGTGTATTCCAATGTCATCCTCTGAACACGAAGCTATACTCTCGATACAGCGGCTTTTCTTCTCTGGTGGTAAGGCATTCGCTAGAAGGTTTCTATCTTCACCAGTGGGTAACGTTATTCAACGGGTTGAGGTTCTGCTTTAGTATCCACACCATGAACTAAGGCGACTATTGCCAATTGTGCACAGCGGATTCAATCTCGGAATACCTGGTATTACTATCGGAATAACAGGATAGGTGAAGTAACTAACTTAGTCGTTCGACTCTAGAAGAAGGGGCGATCGTACTCGAATGGCTTGACTCTCGACTATTCTATTGACACATGAAAACAAGGAAACCGTCTCTAAAGAGTCTACTAATTTGTATCTCAGATCACGAATTTGTACTCTCGATACGGAGGGTTACATTCCCCGTAGGTAAGGACTTCGGTAAAAAGAACGACTCGATACCAATTGGTAATGATCGCCGAGAGTATGACACTCTACATTAATATTTGTACCGTGAATTATGGAGCCATTTGCCTATATAATTCAGTGGATATACTACAGTAATTACTTGCTGATCTGTCGGAATCACAGGGCGGGAGAGAAGCTATTGCCTTCACTATGCGGCTCTCAATGAAGGTGGTAACGTTTTCGAACGGTGTAACATTCGAGCTTCTTATTCGTTGCATCAAGCTAAGGTCTCTGTCACTAAAATATATACTAATGTCATTCTCTGAACACAACGTGTTACTATTGACACAGTGGTCTAGGCTTTCTGAGGATATGGACTTGAGTAAATCGTTTGACTTTATACTAATTGGTATCATTCTTAGATGATTTGACGTTCTACTTCGGTATTCATACCGGGAATTAATGTGACTATTACCAATTCTGTTCAGCGTATTAACTCCAGGAATATCTGGTCTGAGCTCAGAATCACAGGGTAGGTGAAGCTATTGACTGTGCAGTTCGAAACTCAAAGAGGGGAGTAATGTTCTCGAACTGTTTGCCCTCGATCTTCTAATATGTACATGAAATCAAGTTGGCCGTCACTAAAATGGATACTAATGTGTTTCTCTGATCACGAAGATGTACTTTCGATACGGTGGGTTGGGTTCTCGGAAGGTAACGCTTGCTGTAAAATGTTGGAATCTACATCAATGGGTAATACTCCACAACGGCTTGACGGCCGGCTTTATTATTCATACCGTGAATTAAGGTGTCTATTGACAATACGCTTCAGCGGATTTACTCCCAGGTTACCCGGTTTGACTTTCGGAATCACACGATAGGTCATGCAATTGTCGTAGCTTTGCGACTCTCATCGAAAGTGGTGGCGATCTCGAGTAAGTTGTTTCGCTGAACCCGAAGTTGTACACACGATACGGCAGGTTATGTTCTCGGAAGAGGAAAGTATCCGGTAAAGCGTATGACGTTGTACCAATTGGTAACGATCTCAAACAGCTTGACGCTCTGCTGTGATATTAAAACTGTGAATTAAGGTATCCAATGCCAACAGTGTTCAACGACTGTACTTCTGAGATACCTGTTATTGCTTTCGGAATCGCAGGATAGGTGAGGCTATTGTGTTACATATGCGATCTCACGACGAAGGTGGTAACGTTCTAGAACGGTTTCACCCTCGATCTCCTCATTCATACATGAAATTGAGGTACCCTTCGCTGCAATGTATACTAATTTGTACTTCTGAGTACGATGGAATAATCTAAATACATCGGGTTAATGTCCGGGAGGGTAAGGTTTTGTGTGAAACTTTTGACGCTATCCTGATATGTTTCGGTATACGAATATTTGACTGTGTATTTTAATATTCTAACCGAGAACTAAGGTGTCCATTGCCAATCGTGTACAGAGGATTGATTCCCGGTATACAAAATTTGACTCTCTGATTCACAGGAGAGGTGAAACTGTGAACATAGCCGATCAACTCTTAGAGAAGGCGGTAACATTCTCGAACGGATTGATACAAGACATTCCTATTGATACATGAAATTAAGATGTCCGTCTGCGAAATTGTCTGCTAGTTCGTTCCTGTGAACTCAAAGCAAGACAATCGCTACGGCGGCTTGCGTTCTGGGAATGTAAGGTATACGTTAAAAGGAATGACTTTATACCAATTGGTAATGTTCTCGGACTGTTTGACTCTCAACCTTAATATTCGTGCCATGAATTACGGTGTCTATTGCCAATTCTCCTCGGGGGATTTATTCCAGGAACACTCGGTTTGACTCTCCGAATCACTGGATAGGTGAAGCTATTGACTTAGGCGATCGTTTCACACAGAAGGTGGCAACGTTCTCGAACGGTTTGATCATCGATCTTTTAATTCTATCGTGAAGTTAAGGTGCAAAATGTAGAATAATGTGTTTGCCTAAACACGTAGCTATACTCTCGAAACGGCGGATCAGATTCTTTGACGGTAAAGCCATCGGTAAAAAGAGTTTGACTTGCTCCCAAACGGTATCATAGAATCTTAACTCATGGTATGAATATTAAAGCAGACCGTCAAACCATTGTTAAAAGTTGCATACTGGTATGCAGTTAAACATTTTACCGATGGCCTTACCTTGGTCGAAACTCCGTATCAAGGGTATAGCTACGAGCTTAGGGGAACACATTAATATACAACTTAGTAACGGCATCTGAAATTCAAGCCTGAATTAGAAGATCGAGGGTCAAACCGCCCTAGAATATTTCCACGTCTGTGAGAGGCGAACGGCTAAGTCAATAGCTTCTCATATCCTGTGATTCCGAGAGTAAGACCAGCTAATCTGAGAGTGAATCCGGCTGAAGAGTATTGGCAATAGGTACCTTCATTCTCGGCATGAATATTAAGGAATGTCATGGAGACATTGTATAACATTCCACATTCGTGTAGGGTTAAATTTCCTACAGAACGCCTTACCCTCCGAAATGCTGACCCCGTGGACCTAGAGTATAACGCCGTGTTCAGAGGTACGAACTGGTATACATTTTAGTGACGTGCTCCATATTTTCATATATGAATTTGAATATGGTGTCAAATCGATGGAGAGCGTAACCTCCTTCAGTGAGAGACGGCCGGCTAAGTCAATAGCTTCACCTATTCCAAAATTCAAAGAGTCAAGCAATGTATTCGTGGAGTAAATACGCCGAACAGAATTGGCATTAGACACCCTATTTCAAGGCGTAATATTAATGAACAGATTCATTTCGTTTGCGAACGTAGCCAATTGGAATAAAATGAATCGTTTTACTGAATCCCTTACCGTCCGAAAGCCTAACAGGGTGGGGGGGGGGGGCTTCGGTCCCCCCCCCCCGTTTTCTTGCGTTGACCTCGAGGAGGCAGTGGTAATCCCATATTCGGGGTTAGGGGCCCGCTTTCGGACGGGATAGACGATCCAGGGGTGAGCTGCGTGAGATCTGCCCTGGCACTGGCCTGCCGAGTCAGTAGGGATCTAGAAAGGTCCCGGCCTACCCAAGGTTGGCGCGTAGGGCTTGCAGTCTACGAGCTAATTGGTACGTGCGTGGTAAGGTGCGCCTCGCACTGTGTTGATTTGGCGTATCCCAATCGCGCGCCCATGGGTGCCGTGTGGATCAAGCCCTAGTGGCAGGAGCCGCACGTTACATCCCCGAAACACGTTTACCGAGAACCCAATCCGCTGAAGCGATGGTTTTCACGTGATCACATCAGTACAAATTTTAGCTGACCGGCACATTATTTTCATGTTTACATAATGAGATCGCGAGTCAATCCGTTTGTGTACGATATCACCTTCTGTGACAGTCGCACAGAGAAGTCAATAGCGACAGGTATCCTGCGGTACCGAGTGTCAAACCATGTATTCCGGAAATAAGTCCACTGAACGGTATTGGCAATAGACACCTCTATTCATGGCATGAATATTATTATAGTTGAGAGACAATCCTTCGGGGAATATTACGAATTGGTACGACGACAAAATTCTTACCGGACACCTTGCTATCCGCGAACCTAACACGGTATATCGAGGGTATAAATACGTATTCATAGAAGAAAATTTGTATTCATTTACAGGACGTGCACCTTAATCTCATGGATGAATGAGGAGGTCGCCAGTTAATCCGTTCGAGAACGTTACCACCTACTTTGAGCGCCGAACAACTAAGTCAGTACCTTCAGCGATCCCGTTATTCCTATATACAAACCAGGTAATACGAGGGTAAATCCACTGAAGAGTATTTGCAATAGATACCTTAATTCTCGGAGTGAATATTAAGCTACAGAATCAATCCAATCTAGAACGACACATATTCGTATAGGTTCAAACTTTACCGAAGGCCTTACCTTCTGAAAAGCAAATACACTGTATCGAAAGTATAACTCCGTGTTCAGAGAAGAAAAGTAATATGCATTTTACGTACGTAATTTTATGTACGAATTAGGAAATTGTGGGTGGCAACTTTCTCGAAAGTTGAGAGTTGAACGTTTAAGTCAGTAGCCTCACCTATCCTGTGATTATGAGAGTGGAACCAGATATTCCGGCAGTACATTCGCTGAAAATTAATGGCAATACACACCATAAATCACGGTTTGAATATTAATATTGAGCGTCACGCCGTTAGAATCCGTTACTATAAAGTAGTTGCTATAAAGTCAAGCGCTTTACGGGTGGCCTTACATTCGGTGTTGTTAATCCGCCGTATCGTGAGAATAACTTATTTTCAGGGAAAGAAATTACTCATCCTGTCGGTGATGAGCACCTTAATTTCAGGTATATATTAGAAGATAGACGGTCAAACCGTTCGCGAACGATGCCTCCTTCTGTGAGAGATGAACGGCTATGTCAATAGTTTTTCGGATCCTCCGATTTCGAGAGTCAATCCAGGTATTCAGGGAGTAAATCCGCTGTATTTTATTGGCAATAGATACCATAACTCGCAGAGAGAATATTAAAATAGAGCGTCGCACCGTATGAGAACGTTACTATTTGCTATGAAGACAAACGTTTCACCGAATGCCTTACCGTACGAGAAGCTAACATGCCGTATCGAGAGTATAGCTACGTGTTTAGGGAAACACATTGGTATACAATTTAGTGATGGGCATCTTAGCTTCATATATGACTTACAGGATCGATAGTTAAACCGTTCGAGAACGATACCACCTTCTGTGTGAGACGAACGGCTGAGTTAATAGCTCCACCTATCCTGTGATTCGGAGAGTTAAACCAGGTATTATTGGAGAAAGACCGCATAAGTGTTTTGGCAATAGACACTTTAATTCACAGTATGAACATTAAAATATAGTGTCAATCCGATTGTGAACGTTACCAATTTCTGTAATGTCAAATGTTTTACCGAGGACCGTAGCTTCCGCGAACCTCACCCGCTTCATCGAGGGAGTAATTTTGTGTTCAAAAAGAAAAAAAAAAAAAATTAGTATTCATTTCATTGACGAGCCCCTTAGCGTCATGTCGGAATTAGGTGGTCGAGGCTAAAATACTTCGAGACCGTTATCACCTTCTATAATATTCGAATAGCTAAGTCAATAGTGTCACCCATCCTGTGATTTGAAGAGGCAAACCAGGTATTCCGGGAGTAAATTCGCTGAACAGTATGTGCAATAGGCACCATAATTCACGGTTTAAATATTAAAGCACACCGTCAATCCGCTGTAGATCGTTAGCTATTGGTATAAATTTAATAACTTTGCGGATAACCTTACATTCGGAGAAGCTAACTCGCGGCTTCGAGGATATATCGTCATGTTCAGAGAATCAAACTAGTAAGCATTTTAGTGACGGCCACATTAATTTCATTATGAATACGAAGATCGAGGGTCAAACGCTTCGGGAAGGTTAGCACCTTCAGTTTGAGACCAAAGGCTAAGTCAATAGCTACACCTATCCTGTGATTCCGAGTGTCCAACCAGCTATTACCGGAGTAGATACGCTGCACAGCATTGGAAATAGACACCGTAATTGACGGTTTGAATATCAAAATGGCTTGACAAACCGTTTCAGATCATTACCGACTGTTACCACCTTCTATGACATTCAAAATCCTAAGGGAATAGCTCACATATCCTGCGTTTTGAGATTCATGCTTAGTATTCCTGGTGTAAATCTGCTGATCAGAATTGGCAATAGAAACACTACTTCACGTTCTGAATATTAAAGCAGACCGGAAACCCATTGCAAGACGTTACCCATTTGCATAATGTTAAACACTTTGCAGATAGCCTTACCTTCGGAGATGCTAACCCGCATCCTCCATAGTATAGCTTCGTCTCCAGACGATCAAATTAGTAAACATTTTAGTGACTGTGACCTTAATTTCATGCATGAATTGGAATATCGAGGGTCAAACCGTTCGAGAACCTTATCACCATTGATGAAATTTACACATCTAAGTAAATAGCTGCAGCTGCCCTGTGATTCCAAAATGAAAATCACGAATTCCAGAAGTAAATACCCTGAAAATAATTGGCAATATACACCTTAAACCACGGTATGAATTTAAAAGTAGAGCGTCAAAGCGTTTATGAACGATAGCTTTGGTTTAAAGTCATCCTTCTTTCCGAATAGTTTATCTTTCTAGAACTTTACCGGCTGTGTCGAGTGCCATGCTTAGTGCCACAGAAACAAATTCGGAGCCATTATAGCAGACGGACAGCTGTACATAAATTATGAATAGCAAAATGGAGAGTACAGCCGTTGGAGATCGATCCCACCTTGTTTGAAAGTCGCACATCAAAGTCAATAGTTTACCTATCCTGTGATTGCGGGAGTCAAACCATGTATTCGGGCAGTAAATGCGCTAAACAGTTTTGGCAATAGATACCTTAATTTTCGGCGTGAATATTAAAATAGAGTCACGCCGCGTGAGAACGTTATTAAATGCTATAAAGTCTAACGTTTCACTGAATGCCTTACCTTCGGAGAAGCTAACCAGCCGTTTCTAAAGTATAGCTACGTGTTCAGAGAAGGAACTAGAAAACAGCTTAGTGACGCGGACCATAGTTTCATTATGAATAGATGATCCTGGTTCAAACCGCACGAGAAAGTTGTCAACTCGTTTGAGATTCGAAAGGCTAAGACAATAGCTCCATCTATCCTGGGAATCCCAGAGTTCAACCAGGTAATCTGGGAGTATATCCGCTGATCATTATTGGCAACAGACAACTTAATTCACGGTTTGAATGGTATAGAAGAGTGACTAACCGTTTTAGAGCACTGCCAATTCGTATAAAAACAAACACAATAGAGATGGTCTTACCTTCTGAGAAACAGACCAGCCATTTCGAGAGTATAACTTCGTGTCCAGAGGTTCAAATTCGTATACATTTTAGTGACGGACACCTTAGTTTCATGTATTAATAGGAAGATCTACTGTCAACCTGTTCGAAAACGTCACCACCTTCTTGCAATGTGGATCGGCCAAACCAATAGCTTCACCTATTCAGTGACTCGGAGAGTCAAACAAGGTATTGCTCTAGTAAATCTGCCGGTCAGTATTGTCAACAGACACCTTAATGCTCGGTATAACTATTAAAGCAGGCCATCAGGCCCTTCTAGAACATTACCTATTCGTGTAGAGTCAAACATCTTACATAATGCCTTACCCTCCGAAAAACTAATTCGCTTAACGGGAGCATAACACCGTATGCAGAGGTACGAACTAGTACACATTTTAGTGACGAGCGCCTTCAGTTCCTGCGTGTACTAGAAGATCGAGGGTCACATCGATCCAGAACGTTAGCACCATCTGTGTGAGACGAACTGCTAGGTCAACTTCACCTACCCTGCCATTCCGAGTGTCAGACCAGTTATTGCTGGAGTAAATCCGCTGAATAGAATTGGCTATAGTATTGTCAATGTACAGATTCAAGCCGCTGTAGAAAGTTACGTATTGGTAGAGAGACAAACTTTACACCACTGGCCTTAATTTCCGCGAACATAAACCGCTGTATCGAGAATATAAGAACGTGCTCAGAGAAACAAATTAGTATATATTTTAGTGGCTGGCACCTTCATATCATGTATGAATAAGAAGATGGAGGCTGAAATAGATCGATAATGTTACTACCTTCTGTGAGAGAGAAACGACTAACTCAGTATCTTCACCAATCCTGTGATTCCGTGAGTAAAACCAGGTATTCTCGGGGTTCGTCCGCTGAAGAGTTTTGGCAATACACACCTTATTTCTCGGTTTTAATGTTACAGTAAAGCGTCAAACCGTTTGAGAACGATACCAGTTGGTATAAAGTTAAGCAATTTACCGATGGCCTTACACTCGGAGAAGCAAACTCGCCGTTTCCAGAGTATAACTTCTTATTCAGAGAATGATATTTGTCATTATATCAGCGACGGGCGCCATCAGTTCATGTATGAATTAGAGGATCGATGGTGAAAACCTTCGAGATCTTTACCGCCTTATTTAGGAGTGGAACATATAAGTCAATGGCTCCATCTATCCTGTGATTCCGGGTGTCAAACCAGGAAATCCGGGAGTGAATCCGCTGTTCTGCTTAGGTAAGCAGTCCAACCGTTGTAGAACATAGCCAGATGGTATAAAGTCAATGATTATACCGGATGCCTTACCTCCAAGAGCCTAACCCGCTGTAGCAAGTGTCTTGCTGCGTGCTGACCGAATCGAATTAGTAGAGAGTATTGCAGACGCACACCTTATTTTCCTATATGAATTAGAAGATCGAGTGCCAAATCGTTCAATACTGATCCCACCTTCTTTGGGACTGGATCGACTAATTCAATAGCTACACCAATCCTATGATTCCGATAGTCGTATATGGTATTCCCGGAGTAATTCCGCTATACAGTACTGTCGGTAGATACCTTTATTCACGGTTTGAATATTAAGGTACGGAGACTATCCCCTGTAAAACGTTACCGATTGGTATAATATCGAAAAGTGTTCCGAAGACATTACCCTCCAAGAACCCAACCTGTTGCATCGAGAGAGTAACTTAGGGATCAGAGATACAAATTAGTATATACCTTAGTAGCACCTTAATTTAATGTATGAATTAGAAGATCAGGTGTCAATACGTTCGAGATCGATACCACCTTCTTTGCGAGTCGGACGGATGAGTCAATAGCTTCACCTATAGATGTGATTCCGAGAGTGTAGCCATATATTCCAGAAATAAATCTGCTGAACAGCATTGGAAATAGATGCCTTATGTCACGGTTTCAAAATTAAAATAGAGCGTCACAACGATTGAGACGGTTACCATTTGCTATAAAGTCAAACGTTCTACCGAAGACCTTACACTATGACAAACCAATCCACTATATCGGGAGTGTGTAACACCATGTTCAGTAGAACGACTTAGTATACGTTCTACCGACAAGCACATTAATATCAATTATGAATTAGAAGATCGAGTTTTCATCCGTTCGAGACCGTTACCATCTCCTTCGATAACTGAACGACTACGTCGATAGCTTCACCTATCCTATGATTCCGACCGTCAAATGAGGTATTCCGGGAGTAAATCTGCTGTACAGTATTGGCATTACCCACCCCGCATGATGATATGTATATTAATGTACAGAGGTAAGCCATTGTAGATCGATACCTATTGGTATAGAGTTAAACACTTTGCAGACAGCCTTACCTTCGGAGAAGCTAACCCGCCGCTTCGAAAGTATATCATTGTGTTCAGAGCAGTAAATTAGTAAACATTTTGGAGTCGGCGACTTTAATTGCGTTATGAATATGAAGATGGAGTGTCAAACCGATTGAGAATGTTGCCCCCTTCTTTGAGAATCGAACGGTTGTGTCAATAGCTTCACCTGAAGATGTGATTCCAAGACTCAAGCCACGTATTCTAGGAGTGAATCCGCTGAACAATGATGGAAATAGATATCTTGTTTCCCGGATCGAATATTAGAGTAGAGAGTTGATCCGATGGAGAACATAACTTCTTGGTATACAGGCATACTTTTTACCGAATACATTACCTTCTTTGTATCTAACTCGCAATAGCGACTATCGTGCTTAGTGCTCACGGAAAGAAATCAGTAGACATTATAACAGAAGCACATCTTATTGTCATGCGTGAATAGCATAATCGAGAGTTGAATCGTTGCAGAATAGCCCTACCTTCCTTGAGAGCCGAACAGCTGAGACAATAGCTTCACCTATCCAGTTATTCCGATAGTCACACCACGTATTCCAGGAGTTAGTCCGCTGCACACCATTGGCAATGGAGAACCTAATTCACGGTACGATTATTACAGTAAGGCGTCCAACTGTTTGAGAACGATAACCAATTGGTATAAAGTCAAATGTTTTCCGAAGACCTTACCCTCCGAAAGACTAGCCCGCTTTATCGAGAGTATAACTTCGCCTTCTGTGAAAGAAATTAGTATTCATTTCAGTGACCGGCACCTTATCTTCATCTATGAATTAGAAGATCGATGGTGAAACCGTCGAGAAAGTTACAACCCACTTTGAGAGTCGAACCGCTAAGTCAATAGCATAACCCATCCTCTGATTCCTGAAGCTATCAGCTTTTCCGGGAGTAAATCCGCTGAAAGGGATTGACAATGGACATTATCAATGACCGTTCGAATTTTAATGTTGGATGCCATACCGTTCTACATCACCTATACTTATACAGTCTAACTCCTTACTGTAGGCCTTACCTCCCGAGAAGCTAATCTGATATATTGAGGGAATTACTTCATGATCCGAGAAGCAAATTAGAGGACATTATAGTGACGGGCACCTCAACTTCATGTCGGAATTAGAAGATAGGTGGCAGACTGATCCAGAACGATACCACCTTCAGTGA
Source organism: Lasioglossum baleicum (assembly GCF_051020765.1). Classification (NCBI taxonomy): domain Eukaryota; kingdom Metazoa; phylum Arthropoda; class Insecta; order Hymenoptera; family Halictidae; genus Lasioglossum; species Lasioglossum baleicum. Next base: position 19,910 of record NW_027469980.1, on the reverse strand, counting down.
GAGTCCCACGGATACATCACTAGCTTCACATATTCTGTGATTCCTAAAGTCAAACCAGGTATTCCGGGTTTAAAACCGGGAAACAGTATTGGCCTTAGATACCATAACTGACGAATTGAATTCTGAAGTAGAGTGTGAAACCTCCTGCGATCGTTTCCAGTTTTTATAAAGTCAAACGTTGCTCCGTAGACCTTGCCATTCAAGAAACTAACCCGCTGCATCGAGGGTACAACTTCGTGTGCAGGGAAACAAATTATTCTAAATAGGCACCATAATTTCAAGTATTATACAGAGGATCGAGGGTCTATATCGTTCGAGACCGTTCCCACCTTTTTTGGGAGTGGAACGGCTAATTCGATAGGTTCACCTATCCTATGATTCCGACCTTATTTCACTACCCTTAATTCACGGTATGAATATTAATCTACAGATCCATACCGTTGTAGATCGTTAGTTATTGCTATAGAATCAAAATTTTAACCGAAGTCCTTACTTTCCGAGAACCCATCCCGTTGTAGCGATTGGCTATCATAGTGTTCACCGGACCAAGTTGGTTGACAGTTTAGTAGAGGGACACCTTATTTTCAAGTAAGAGTAGCTGAATGGAAAGTCAGACAGTTCGAGAACATATCCCTCTTCTTTCAGAGTGGCACTGCTATGTCAATACCTTCAACTGTCCTGTGATACCGAGAGTCAAACAAGTTATTCATGGAGCATATCCGCTGGTCAGTGTTGGCAGTAGACATATTAATGCACGGTATGAATATTAAAGCAGGCGGTCTATCCGTTTCAGAACAATACCTATAATTCTAGGGTCAATGTTGTTACAGAATGACTTACCCTCCGAACAACTAACCCGCTGTATCGGTAGTAAAACACCGTGTTCAAAGGTACCAACTATAATACATTTTGGTGACGAGCACCACAATTTCATGTATGAATTAGAGGATCGATAGTCACACAGTTCGAGAACATTGACACAATCTGTGAGAGGAGAACCGCTAAGTCAATAGCTGCATCAATCCTGCGATTCGGAGAGTCAAACCAGATTATTATTCAGGGAGTCTGTCCGCTGAAGATCATTGGCAAAAGACACCACAATTCACGGTATGAATATTAAAGCAGACCGTCATACTGTTGTAGAACGTTACTTATTGTTGTAGAGTCAAACCTTCTACCGAACGCATTACCTTCCTAGAAAGTGACCCGCTGTACCGAAATTAGAACTTCTTGTTGAGAGAAGCAAATTGGCACACATATATGTGACGGGCACCTTAATTTCGTGTTTGATATGGAAGATCTCGAGGCAGACTGTTGCAGAACGTTACCATATTCTATGAGATGTGAACGGCGAAGTCAATAGCTTCGCCCATCCTGCGATTCTGACAAGCCAATCAGATATTCCCAGAGTAAATCCGCTGAACCGTATTGATCAAAGGCACCGTAATACAGTGTATGAATATTAATGTACTGTGTCAAACCGATGTAGAACGTTACATATTTGTATGAAGACACGCTTTTGATTGATAGCCTCAACTTCCGAGAAGCAAACCCGCTGTTCCTAGAGTATAGCTTCGTGGTTAGAGAAACACTATCCTATAAACTTTAGTGACGGCGTCATATGTTCATGTATGAATTTGAATGTCGATGGTCAAAGCCCTTGAGAGCATTGCCACTTTCTTTGACAGTCGCACAGCTACGCCAATAGCTTCACCTCTCCTGGGATTCCCAGATAAGAACCAGGAACTCCAAGATTAAATCCGCTGATAAGTATTGGCAATATACATACTAATTCACGGTTCAAATACTAAAGTCGCACGTCAAATCTTAGTAAAACATAACCTATTCGCATGGCGTCAAACATTTTACCGAAGGCCATATCTTCCGAAAAGCCCAACCCGCTGTGCCAAGTGCCTTGCACAGTGTTCAAGGAGGCAAATTAGTAGCATTTACTAGGGGAATACATGGTTTGACTCTTAGAATATTGGAATGCCTCAATCTATGGACTTAGCCGTCCCTCTCTCATAGAAAGTGGTAACTTTCTCGAACGGTTTGACCCACGACCTTCAAAGTAATGCATGTAATTATGGCGACTGTCACTAAAATTCATACTAACATGCTTGTCTGAACACGAAGCCACACTCTCTATACAGCTGGTTAGCTTCTAGGAAAGTAAGGCCATCGACAAAATATTTGACTCTATTCCAACAGGTAACTTTCAACAACGGTTTGACTCCGTATATTAGTATCAATACCGTAGGGTGTCAAACACCAATGCTGTACCGCAGATTTATTCCCGGTATATCTGGTTTGATTCTCGGAATCACAGGGTATGTTAAGCTATTGACATAGCCGTTCGAATCTCAAGGAAGGTGGAAACGTTCTCAAACTGTTTGACGCTCTATTCTAATTTTGAAACCGTTAATGAAGTAGTTTATTACCAATACTGTTCAGTGGATTTGCTCCCGGTATACCTGGTTTGACTCTCGGAATCACTGTACAAGTGTATCTATTGACACAGCTGTTCGACCCTGAATGAAGTAGGTATCGTGCTCGAAAGGTTTGACCCACGCTCTTCTAATTCATACGAGAAATCAAGTTGCCCGTTACTAATATGTATACTGTTATGAATCTCTGATTACGAAGTTATACTCTCGATGCCGCTAGGAACTAGGAGAGTATGTTCTTCGGTAAAACTTTTGACTTTATACAAATAAGTATCGTTCTACAATGGTTTGACTTTGTACATTATCAGCAATATTGCTAATACTATTCAGCGTATTTACTCCAGGAATACCTGGTTTAACCATAGAAATATCAGGAAGGGTGATGCTACAGAGTTCGTCGCTCGATGCCCAAGGAAGGTCGTTGCGTTCCCTGACAGTTTGGCACTGAATCTTCTAATCATTCATGATGAAAGGTGCCCCGGCCTAAAACGTATACTTGCTTGTTCCTCCGAACACCTTTTCATACCCTCGATACAGCGCGTTTGGCTTGCTGACGGTATGGTAATCAGTAAAGCGTTTGACGTAATACCAATTGGAAACGTTCTCAAACGGTTTGACTAACAACTATAATATTCAAACCTTCAACTGAGGCCTTTATTGCCAATAGTGTGCAGCGGATTGATGTCCGTAATACCTGGTTTAACACTCAGTATCACCGGGGCGGTCAAACTATTGACTAAGATCTGCGACATTCATGTAAGTTGGTAGAGGTTTGACTCCATCTCTTCTAATTCATAAATGAAATTAAGGTTCCTTTCGCTAAAATGTGTACTGATTTGTTTCACGGAACACGAAATTATACTCTTGATACAGCGGATTAGGCTCTAGGAGGACATGGTCTTCGGTTAAATGTTAGATTTTATACCAAGAGGTAATATACTCAAACGTATCACGCCCTACTGTAATATTCAAACCGTGAATTAATGTGCGCATTGTCAATAGTGTACAGCGGATTGACTCCCGAAATACCAGGTTTGGCTCTCGGAATGACAGGATAGGTGAAGCTTTTGACATAACCGCTTGAATATCAAGGAGGACGGTAACGTTCTCGATCTCCTTGACACTCGATCTTCCAGTTCATGCTCGATGTCCAGCTGCACGTCACCGAAGTGAATAATAATTTCTTTCTCTGAACGAGTAATTATACTCTCGATACAGCGTGTTAGCTTCTCAGTAGGCAAGGCCTTCGGTTAAGAGTTTGACTCACCGCCAATACGAAACGTGCTGCAACGGTTTGACTGTGTACTTTAATATTTATGCCGAGCAATAAGGTTCCCAATGCCCATACCCTTCAGCGCATTTGCGCCCGGAATACCTGGTTTGACTTTTGGAATCGCAGGATAGTTGAAGCTGTTGATTTAGCCGTTCATCTCTCACAGATGGTGGCAACGATCTCAAACGGTTTAACCCTCCATCTTCTAATCCGTGCATGAAATCAATGCATCCAGATCGACTCTCGGAGTCAGAGTTTAGTTGAAGCTATTGCCTCTGCGTTTCGACTCCCAAAGCAGGTGGTACCTTTTTCTATCGGCTGGCCTCTCGAGTTAGATATTTATACATGAAAATGTGCTGTACGACAGCAAAAATAACTACTAATTTATTTCCCTGAAGAATAAGTAAGGCATTCGCTACAGCAGTGTAGGTACTCTTAAGGTAAGGTATTCGGTAAGAATACTGACCTTATAAGAAAACGTAAATTTCGCCTACGGTTTGACTATTTATTTTAATATTTCACCGTGAATTATTGTTTCTTTCGCCAATACTGCTGAGCGGATTTACTCCTGAAGTACCAGGCTTGACGCTTGGAATTACAACTATGGGTGAAGCTGTTGACTCAGAGGTTCGACTCTAAAAGGAGGTGGTAACGATCTAGAATGATTTGGCTCACGATTTTCTAATTCCCACACGACTATAAGACGCCCACTCCTGAAATGAATACAAATTACATTTTCTGAACCGGAAGATATACTTCCGATACATGATTCCGGCGTGTAAGGTCTCTTGTATAACTTTCGAATTTATGCAAATTGGCAACGCACTCAATCAGTCTGATGGTCTACTTTAATATTCAAATCGCACATTGATGTGTCTATGGCCAATACTGATTAGTGGATTTTCTAACGCAATACCCGGCTATGCGCCTCGAAATCTCAGGAAAGGTGAAGCTATTTCCTTAGCCATGCGACTGTCGAAAGTGGTGGTAACGTTCTCGGACGATCTGACCCTCCATCCTCCTATTGATAGATGCAATTAGCATGTCTGTCTCGTAAGGTTTCTACTAATTTTGTTCCCTGAACACTCAGGATGATGCTTGCTGCAGCGTGTCAGTTTCTCGGAGGGAAAGGTATCCGGTAAAAAGTTTAAAACTATTCCAGTAAGTAACGTTCTACGACGATTCGAAACTCTATATTACAATTCATACGGCACTTTAAGGAGTCTCTTTCCAATACTGTACTGCGGATGGACTCACGGAATTCCAGGTTTGACCCTCGGTATCACAGGATATGTGAAGGTATTGACTTTTCCTTTCGTTCCTTATAGAACATGGCAACGTTCTCGAACTGTTTCACCCGCGATCTTCAAATTCATGCTTGCAATTAAGGTGCCGTCACTGAAATGTATTCCAGTTCGTACCTCTAAACACGGCGTGATACTCTTGGTACAGGGGGTCAGTTTTTCAGAGGGTAAGGCGTTCTGTAAGAAATTTAACCCTATACGAATATGGAATGTTAAACAATTTCTCCACGGCCATCCTTACTATTCATCCCGAGAATGAGGCTAACTATTGCCAATACACTTCAGCGGATTTACTCTCGGATTAAATTGTCTTACTCTCAGAATCACAGGATATGTGAAGCTACTTACTTAACCTTTCGTCTCTCACAGAAGATGGTATCGTTCTCGAAAGCTTCGACTCTCGATGCTGATATTTATACACATACATGTGGTGCTCGTCCGCTAAAATGTTTACTAATATGTTTCTGTGCACATTATGAAGGACACTCGCTAGGGCGGGTTAGGTTCTCGGAAGGTATGGTATTCCGTTAAAGGAATGACTTTATGCGCACTGGTAATGTTCTCCGTCGGTTTGACTCACTACATTAATATTCATACCGTGCATTATGGTGTCCGTTGCCAATATTCTTCAGCGGACTTACTCCCGGAATACCTGGTTTGACTCTCGCAATCACAGGATGGGTGAAGCTATTGCCTTAGATGTGCGACTTACAAAGAATATTGGATAATTCTCCGACGGTTTGACTCTCTACCATTATATTCTTACCGTGATTTACGGTCTTCGTGGCGAATGCTGTTCAGCGGGTTTACTGGCGGAATGAATAGTTTGTCTCTCGTAATCACAGGATCGGTGAAGCTATTGACTTAGCCGTTCGACACTCAAAGAAGGTGAAATCGTTCTCGAGTGGCTTGTCTCCTGATATTGTAATTCATACATGAAGCTATGGTAATATTAAAATGTATACATATGTGTTTCTCTCGACACGAAGTTATACTATCGATACGGCGGGATAGCTTCACAGAAGGGAAGGCTTTCGGTAACAGGTTCGACACTATGGGAGTGGGTAATGTTCTTCAACGGTTTGACGATCAGCATTAGAATTCATACCTGGTGTTCAGATGTCCGCTGCCAGTACTATACAGTGTACTGTCTCCCTGAATACCTTGTTCCACCTTTGGAATAACAGGGTAGGTGCAGCTATTGATCTAGAGGTACGGTTCTCGAAGGAGGTCGTAACGTTGTAGACCGATTTGACGGTCGCTTTTCTAATTCGAGCATGAAATTATGGCGTACGTCACTAAAATGCGCACTAATTTGTTTCCGTGGACACGAAATTATTATCTCCATACAGTGAGATGTGTTCTCGGAAGGTAAGGCCTTCGGTAAAGGATTGACTCTCTAATTTAATGTTCATACCGTGAATTATGATGTCACTTGCCTATATAATTTAGCGGATATATTCCCGAAATGTGCCGTTCTCAAACGGTTTGACACGTGATCTTCTAATTCGTACATGAAACTATGGCGCCCATCACTCCAATGATTACTAATTTCTTTCTCTGAAAACGAGGTTATACTCTTCATACAGCGGTCAGTTTCTTCGTAGGGTATGGCCTTCGGTATAGCGTTTGATTTTACAGCAATTGAGAACGGTCTACAATGGTTTGGAGCCCTGCTTTAATATTGAAACCGTGGAATGAGATTTCTATTGCCAATACAGTTCAGCGGATTTAATCCAGGAATACCTGGTATGACCGTCGGAAACACAGTATGTGTGAAGCTATTCACTTAGCTGCTCGAATATCATAGAATGTGATAACGTTGCCGAGCTGTATAGCCATCCACCTTCTAATTCATACATGAAATTAAGATGCCATCACTATAATGTATGCTCATGCGAATCTCTGAGCACGAAGTTATTCTCTCGATATAGCGGTATAGTTTATTCGGAGATTAAGGCATTCTGTTAGAAGTATCACCCTAAACGAATAGGCAATGTTCTAAAACGGCTTCAACCCGCTTTAGTTTGCAAACCGTGAACTGAGGTGTCTATTGCCAATGCTGAACAGGGCATTTACTCCCGGCATATCTGGTTAAACGTTCGGAGTTACAGTATACTTTACTTAGACGTTCCTCTCTCACTGAAGGTGTTAGCATCCGCGAACTGTTTGTACCTCGCTCTTGTAATTCATTCATTGGATTAAGGCACTCGTCACAGAAATGGGGAGTAATTTCTATCACTGAACATGAAGTTACATTCTCGATACAGCGTGTTATTTCTTCGGAGGGTAAGTTCTTCGGTAAAGCGTTTCAGATCATAGCAATTGGTTATGTTCACAAACGGCTTGACCCTCTATTTTAATATTCAAACTGTGAATAAAGGTGTCTGTTGCCATTACTCTTTTGCGGATTTACTCCCGGAATACCTGATTTGACACTCCGAATCACAGGATGGTTAAAGCTATCGACATAGCCATTCGTATCTCACAGAAAGTGACAACGTTCTCGACCAGTTTGACCCGAGGTCTTGTAACTCATGCACGAAGTTTAGGTGCTCGTCACTGAATTATATTCTAATGTGTTGCCCTAAACACGTAGCTCTGGTCATGATACAGGGGGTTAGTATCTCAGAAGGTACAACGGTCTGAGGAATGTCTCACTCTATTCTATTTCGTAACATTCATCAACGGTTTGACTCAGTACTTTGATACTCATACCCGGAATTACGGTGACTATTGCCAATACCCTTCAGAGAATATAATCCCGATATAGCTGGTCTGACTGTCGGAATCATGTGTTAGGTGATGCTACATACATCGCGGTACGTCTCGCACAGAAGGTGGTAGCGCTCTCGAACGGTTTGACCGTCGATCTTCTAATTCATATAGCAAAGTAATGTATTCCTCTGCTGTAATGTCTACTAATGTGTTTCCGTGATCACTAAGCATGACGCTCGCTAAATCGCGTTATGTTCTAGGAGGGTAACATATTCGGTAAAAAGAATGACAATATTCCAATTAGTAATGTTCTCCGACGGATTGACCTTCTACTTTAATATTCATACCCTGAATGATGATATCTATTGCCAATAGTGAACAGCGGATTCACTCCCGGAATAACTGATTTGGCTATCTCAACCACAGGATTGGTGCATGTATTGACTGAGTCTTCCAATTCTTAAAGAAGGCGATAACGCTCTCGCGCGGTTTGACCGTAGATTTTCTAATTCAGACATGATATTAATGTGCCAGTCACAAAAAGTGCATACTAATTTGCTCCTCTGAACACGTAGACATAATATCGATACAGCGGGTTAGATTCTCGGAAGGTAAGGCCTTCGCTACAAAGTTTGGCTCTATATCAATGCGTAACGTCCTACAAAGCTTTACCCGTGGACTTTAATAATTATACCATGAAATAGGATGTCCTATGCCAATACAGTACAGCGGATTTATTCCCGGAATTCTTGCTTTGACTTTCGAAATTACAGGATAGGTGAAGCTATTGATATTGGCTTTCGACTCCCACAGAAGGTGGCATCGTTCTCGAACGGTTTGACACCCGATCATCTAATTAATACATGAAGTTAAGGTGCCCGTCATTGAAATGAATATTAATTTCTTCCCTTCAGCACGAAATTATACTTTTGATACAGCGGGTTATATATTCGGAGGGTAAGGTCTTTAGTAAAACGTTTGACTTTATACCAATTGGTAACGCCCACAAACAATTTGGGGCTCCACTTTAACACGTTGACGCCGGTCTGACTCACTGGTGGCCCAGGCTTGTTTGTCCCCTGTGGCGGCATGAACCACCGGTTGCTCATGCTAGATTGTTCCGTTGGGCGGCATACATCACCGATGAGCCACGTTGGTTAATCAAGAAATATGTAGTACAAAATGTGATTTTGTAGATTTAACATTATACATTAACATTTCATCCCTATAATCAATCATTTAGCAGAAAATACATAAATTTTAACTGAATTAATATATTAACTGTAACAAAATATAACAACTTATGATGCCGATGAAATTTTTTAAAACATATTAGACAAATTGCCGGCTTATCCGAACAAATTCTACAGAAGGTCATTATTCTTTTTGCTATATTTGTGACGTACTGTGTGCCTTTTAAGTTTGTTAAGCGCTTGTAACACTCTTTACACCTTTTCCTCATTTTCCTCGCGGGTCCTTGGTGTGAACTTAAAAAATGTTTTTTCTTCTACTTCCTATTAGCTCTTCTCTTGGGGGAATCTCAACACTCTTCAATAGATAGTCAATAATTTTCCCTCTAAATTTTAACATTCTGTAACGCTTGGTTCCCCACTTTTTGTGGATGTACCATGCATTCGCTATAGAGTTCCCGTATATTAGCTCCATAACAACTTTTCTACACCATTTTACCGTTCTCCGTAAACATTTATAATAAGATCACACTCGATCAGATATATCAACTCCCTTCTTCGCACAATTGTAACAAAAAGCGGTGTCTGGCTTTAATTTATCATATTTCCGGCGAATAATGACGCAATTGTAAGATATCGAAGTGGTTAACATACAGAGGGGTCTTTTGTCTGTTCACCTTAAAAATTTCACGCCGCTCAGATTTTCGAGAGATATAATGTCGCCCCGTTTCTGTTTCTGCTTTGCCTGTGTCGGTAGAAACTTTCTATTCATTTTGACTGTACCGAAAATGTATTATTCCTTTGGTGAGAAGATCTTCGGATAATGGAACACTTGTATAAAACTGTCGGTAAATAAAATCCGGCCCTTGAATAGCACATCTCGCATGAATGTCATGACTATATCGTGAGAATGTGCTTTTAGAATTCTTGTTTCATTTTTTCCCGAATAAATATGCTCATTATATGTATATCCGTCCGGAAGGCAGAGTTTGTACAGTTTTATTCCTTGTTTGTGCCGATTACCGGTATATATTGACGAAAGCTAACGCGTCCTTTCCACGGAACCATGCTTTCGTCAATTACTATATTTTTTCCTGCTTTTACTACATCTTGGAATGCACGAACAATTTTGTCAACTGCATTTCGGATTTTGAGTAACCGATCCTCGGTTCTAGCCGTAGCATTACCAGAAAAGTGCAAAACTGTAATATAGCTAAGAATGGACCGCGTTTCATTGCTTTCATTACTCGCGCATTCGCATACATCGCCTTTTTAGACCAATATAGTAGAATTTCGGGTACCTGCACTACATAACAAGCAAGATACCATCAAAGGAGTTTCATTCACATTTTGAAATGGGGTACAATGCTTTCTGATGTTGCCTCCTGCCATATGCTGCATTTACTATGCACTGAACAGCGTACCTATTCGTCTCTACTACGATGATCTCCAATATCGCGTCCGTGATGAATAATTTATATAATGCAACTGGAACGTCGCAGTCCGTCTCCGTGATCAGTATCTATTCTTCCTCTGAATACTCTTCCTCTGATGCACATTTTTCTGCCATTCTCCGCCATTAAGCATCATCATCTAGATCCCCTACACCAGTCTCCGAATCTTCTTCCTCCTTGGTACTCCAATCGGTTGCCGTGTCCGATGATGATGATGAAATTATACTATTTCTTCGTCCCTTTAGCATGACTCCAGGTACAGATTCATCAGATGAAATACTGAATTCTATATCCATTGTATCTAATATTTAGATGGGAAAAATAAAAATGAAAAATGTAAACCGCCTTTTTAGATGGAAGGAAACTTTATGCTACCCTTATACTGACTGGAAGAAATGTGTACTCGTCAACCTTTCAGAACTGTATTGACCTAGCGGGTCATAAAAACTTCGCACAACCCAAAATGCTCACAACGCGCACTAAGAAAAGCCTCCTTCATGCTTTGAGCAAGCTTTTTTCATGTCGTACATACGACAATCGGTCGCAGTATTTCTAGAGAAATGTTGCGTTTGAAAGGGTCCTATTACTTGTGCTCTAAACTACTCGTGGTCCGAAACACGAGAAGCTAAAACCCTACTTGACCGGAATTGGGCTGTGGCACGGAGAACTTTGTTTATAATGGACCAGGGGGAGGGCCACGTGCTCTACACTCGTGGACGTTCCCCAGCGCTGGGTTATAAATATCGAATGGGCTCACAAACGGAAAGTGCTCCGGTCACCGCGCTTGTGTGACATGTAATTTAGATATATTATATGCCTGAAGTATAGGCACATCACCTTGTAGGAGATGGTTCTCTCCACCACCCCCTCGCGTGAGAGGACTTTTCCTCCTTCAAGATGTACAATACGAAGATCAAGGGAACGCCATTGGTCCCTAAACTTCAATAAGGGACGATTTCCCCTGTTTGGCCATCTCCCCGGGTTTTTAAAACGCATCATGGAACATCGTGGAGAAAGTATAAAGCTACCATAAAACGGTATAGAGAACTATTCCAAACGTCGAAGAGTCAAAGTGGAAGTTAGTTTCCTCCTAACGTGCTAGTGGGCATTAGGGCGCAAGCATTCAAGAGTAAAATTTGGTGCCGCGCCGCCGCATGGTGCGGACCACTATTCGACGCACGGAGCAGACACCGAACATCTACGCATGAGTCAACGTGTTAAGATTGAATCCGTGAATTAAGGCGTGCATTGCATATACTGTTCCGGGCATTTGCTCCCGGAATACCTGGTTTGACTCTCGGAATCACAGGATATGTGAAGCAATCGACTTCGCAGTTCGACGCACAAAGATGGTGATAACGATCTCAAACGGATCTCAAACGGAATCAATCTTCTAATTCATACATGAAGTTAATGCGCCCGTCACTGAAATGTATACTAACTTGCTTCTCTGAACACGAAGTTATACTCTCTATACAGCGGTTTAGCATCAGGGAAGGTGAGGCCATCTGTCAAAGGTTTGACTCTATACCAGTAGGTATAGTTCTACAACGATAGCATTCTGTTCTGTACTATTTATAGTGTGAATTAAGGTGTCTATTGCCAGTACTATACTGCGGATAGACTCTCGGAATTCCCGGTCTGACCCTCTGAATAATAGGGGCGGTGAAGCAATTGACTCAGCAGCACGAATCTGAACCTAGCTGCTAACGATCTCGATCAGCTTGACAGTCAATTTTGCCATTCGTACGTGAAGCTGAGGTGTCTGTCTGCTGAAATGTCTACTCATTTGTTTCCGTGAAAACTAAGATAGACACTCGCTGCAGCGGGGTAGGTTCTCGGAAGGTAATGTATTTCTTGAAAAGGGTTACCTTATTCTGATTGATAATATTGATCGGCGGTTTGACTACATGTATGAATAACACGATCGAGTGTCAAGCCGTTCGAAAACGTTACACCATTCCTTAAAATCGAACGGCTAGGTCAGCAGCTTCAGCTGTCGTGTGATTCGGCGAGTCAAGCCAGGTATCCCGGGAGTAAATTATCTGAACAGTATTAGCAATAGACCCCTTATATCACAATTTCAATATTAAAATATTGCGTCTCGCCGTTTGAGATCGTTACCTATTGAAATGGAGTCCTTCTTTTGACCAAATACGTTACCTTCATTGAACATGTCTCGCTGTAGCGTGTGTCATGCTTCGTACCCACGGAATTAAATTAGTAGTCATTTTAGCAGACGAACACTCTATTTTCATGTATGAACTGAAAAATATGGAGTCTGACTGTTAGAGATCCTTCCCACATTCTTTGGGAGTAGAACGGCTAAGTCTATAGCTGCACCTATCCTGTAATTCCGATAGTCAAATCAGGATTCCCGGGAGTCAATCCGCTGTACAGTATTTGCAATAAATACCTCAAATCACGGTTTGAATATTAGAGCAGGCCGTCAAGCCGCTGTAGAACATTACCTATCCGTGTAGGGTTATACTTCCTAGAGAATGCCATGACCTCGGTAAAACTGTTCCGCTGCATCGAGAGAATATCTTCGGGTCTAGGGAAACACTTCAGTATACATTTTAGTGACGGCACCATGAATACGTGCATGAAATAGAAGATCGAGTGTCCTGCCGTTCAAGAGCGTTGCCACCTTCTGTGACAGATAAACGGCTGGGACAATAGCTTCATTTATCAAGTCATTCGGATAGTCAAACCATGTGTCCCGGGATGAAATCAACTAAACAGTGTTAGCAATAGGCACGATACATCACGGTATGAATATTAATGTAGGGAGTCCAACTGTCAGAGAACGTTACCAATTGGAATAAAGTCATTCGTTTTACCCAATTCCTTTCCTTCCGGGAACGCAACACGCTGAAGCAATTGTGTTCCAAAGTTTTCTCGCGATCAAATTATTACACATCTTAGTAGACGAATACATTACTTGCCTGCATATATAGGAACACCGAGGGCAAACCGATGGAGAACGTAGAAACCTTCTTTGAGAGTGGCACAGCTACGTCAATACCTTCAACTATCCTGTTGTACCGATAGACAAACCTGGAATTCTGGGAGTACATCCCCTGTGCAGCATTGGCATCAGACACGCGAATTCTCGGAATTAACACTAAAGTAGGCGGTCAAATCGTGAGTGGCCGATACATATTGGTATAAAACCGAACACATTACCGAAAGCCTTACCGTCGGTGCAGCTAACCTGCCGTATCGGGATTATAGCTTCGTGACACGGTAAACATATTAGTATGCATTTGAGTGACAGGCAGCTTATTTTCATGTTTCAATAAGAAGATCGATGATCAAACCGTTTGAGCACCATGTCACCTTCTTTGGGTATCGAACGGCTATGTCAGTAGCTTCACCTCTCGTTCGATTCCGACATTCAAATGTGGTACTTCGGGAGTGAATCCGCTGAACAGTATTGGCAGTAGACACCTTATTTCACGGATTGAATATTAAGATAGAGCGCCAAACCGCTTGATAACGTTACTAATTGCTACAAAGTCAATCGCTTTACCGAAGGCCATACCCTCCGATATTCAATGCTGCTGTATCGATAGTCCAAATTCGTGTTGCGTGAAACATCCTATTATTCCTTTTAGTGACGGGCGCCTTCATTTCATGTATGAATAAGGAGATCGATTGGCATACTGTTCCATAACGATACTACTCTCTGTGAGATTCGCACAGCTAAGTCATTAGCATCACCTATCCCGTGATTTCGATATTCGATCCGGGTATTCCGGGAATGAATACGCCGTCTAGTATAAGCAACGGACGTCATAATTTAAGTTGTGAATATTCAAGTAGGGAGTCAAACCATTGCAGAACATTACTAATTGGTATAATGTCCTTCTTTTTACCGACTATATTGCCTTCCTAGAACATATCACGCAGTAGCGAGTGTCGCACTTAGAGCTCACGAAAACATGTTAGTAGATATTTTAGCAGACCGACACCTTATTTTCATGTTGAAATAGAATTATTGGGAATCAAACCGTTCGAAAAGTTCGCCACCTTCTTTGGGAGTCGAACGGCTATGACTATAGCTGCGTCAATCATATGATTCGATTGTCTAATGAGATATTCCGGGCGTCAATCAGCTGTGCAGTATTGGAAAGGGACACATTATTCCACGGGTTGAATGCTAAAATAGAGCGTCACCGCGTATGAGAACAATACCAATTTGTATCGATGTAAAACATTTACCGAAAGCCTTACCTGCAGTGAATCTAACCCTTTTTATAGAGAGTATAACATTCTGTTTAGTGGAACACATTACGATAAATTTTAGTGACAGGCACCTAAATTTCATGAATAAGCTCGAAGATCGAGAGTCGAACCTTTCGCGAACTGTACCACTTCCCTAGAGAATCAAACGGCTACGTTAATAGCATCAGCAATCGTATGATTCGGAAGGTCAAATGAGGATGGTGGAGGCCGTTACTACCACCTTTGTGAGTCGCACAGCTGAGTCACCAGCTTCACTTACTCCGTGATTCCGAGAGTCAAACCAGGTATTCCAGGAGTTAATCCACTTAACCGAATTTTCATTGGACACCCTATTTCAGGCTATAGATATTAAGCTGCAGAATCGAACCTATGTAGAACGTTACCTATTTGTATATAGTCAAACATTCCCGAAGGCCTTTCCTTCCGTAATGCTAACACACTGTATCGAGAGCATAACTTCGTGTTCAGGGAAGGAAATTAGTCTGCACTTTAGACACTGACAACTTAATTTCATGTCCGAATTACAATATCAAGGTTCAAAGCGTTCGAGAAAGTGACCACCTTTTTTGTGATTCGAAAGGCTAAGTCAACAGCTTGACCTATCCTGTGATTCAGAGAGACAGACCAGGCATTACGGGAGACAATTTGCAGTACACTATTCGTCATGGATACCTTCATTCGCGGTTTGAATAATAAAGTACAGCGTGAAACCGTTTCAGAACGTTACCAGATGGTATGAGGGCAAACGTCCTACCGAAGGCCGTATCTTCCGAGGACCTGACCCGCTGCATGGAGAGTATAAATTCGTGATCAGAGGTACAAATTAGTATACATGATAGTAACCGGCACCTTGTTCTGATGTATGAATTAGATCAAATATCGTCAAACTATTCGAGAGCCTAACCATCTTGTTTGAGAGTCGAACGCCTAGGCCAAAGGCTGCAGCTGTCCTGTGATCCCGAGAGGCAAATTAGGTATTCCAAGAGTAAATATCCGTAGAAAAGCATTGGCAATAAACACCTCTACTCACTGTATGAATATTAAAGTACAGAGTCGTTCCGCTGCAGAACGTTAACATTTGGTATATCGTTATACTCCTTACCAGACACCTTACCTTCGTAGAAAATAACCCGCTGTGACGGGGGTATAGCTCCGGGATTAGGGAAAGAAATTAAGCTGACGAACACCTTGAATTCATTTGAGAATTAGAATATCTACATTCAAAGCCCTCAAGAACGTTACCACCTTCTGATAGAGACGAACAGCTAAGTCAACAGCTTCACATATCCTGTGATTCGCAGAGGCAATCCAGGTTTAGCGGAAGCTAGTCCGCCCAACAAGTATGGGCAATAGACCCCTCAATTCACTGTATGAATATTAATGCATGCCGTTAAGGCGACGTAGAACATTATCTATGGGTGTGGGATGAAACTGCATACAGAATGCCTTACCAGCCGAGAAACAAACCCGCTGTTTCGTGAGAATAACATCGTGTTCTGTGGGACGAATTAGTATAAATTTTACTGTCGAGCACCTTAACTTCATGTAGGAATCAGCAGATTCATGGCCAAACCGCTCCAGCACGATGCCGACATCTGTGAAAATCGAACATCTATGTTAGTAGCTTCACATATCCTGTGATTCCGAGGATCAAACTAGGTATTCCGGGAGCAAATGTGTTGTTCGATATTCGCAGAAGGCACCATAAATTGTGGTATAAAGAGTAATATACAGAATCGTACCATCGTAGAACTGTACCTACTGGTATGTGGTCACAATTTGTACCGCATACCACACCCTCTGATAGCCTAACCCCCTGCAGCAAGTGTCTTGCTTAATGTTAAGGGAAACAAATTAGTCGACTCTTTAGCAGACGGACACATTAATTGCATATATCAAGAGGAAGATGGACGGTCAAATCGTCCGAGAACGTTAACACCTCTTTTGACAGTCGCCTGGATAAGGACATAGCTTCACCTATCGTGTGATTCCGAGAGTCAAACCAGGTACTCCAGGAGTAAATGGCCGTACATTATTTGCAACAAACGCCTTACTTCACGGTATTAATATTAAAGGAGACCGTCATGTTGTTGTACAAAGTTACCTATTCGTATAGAGTCAAACATTTTACCGAAGGCCTTACCGTCCTAGAAGCTAACCAGCAGTACAGAGGGTGTGGCTTCGTGTTCAGAGAAGCAAGTTAGTATGAATTTTAGTGACAGGTACCGTAATTTCATGTATTACCTATTAGATCGAGGGTCAAACCGTTCGAGATCGTAACCACTTTCTTTTAGTGACGAACGGCTAAGTCCATAGTTTGACGTATTCAAATATTCTAAGAATCAAACCATGTTTTCCCGGTGTAAATGTTACTAATTTGCTACCATGAACACTGAGCAAGACACTCTATAAACGGTGGACGCTCTACCTTCATATTCATACCGTGAAATAAGCTGTCTATTGCCAATATTGTCCAGCGGATCTGCTCCCGGGATACCTGGTTTTACTTTCGGAATCACAGAATAGCAGATTCAATTATCCTAACCGTTCCTCTCTCTCTGCGATCATGGCAATGGTCTCAACGGTTTGACCGGAGATCTTCTAGTTCATGCACGGAACAATGGTGCCCGTCTAAATTATGTATACTAATGTGCTTCGCTGGTCACGAAGCAATACTCTCGATGCAGCGGGTGAAGTTCGCGGAAGGTGAGGCCATCCGTAGGACGTTTGACTTTACGCTAATTGATAATGATATAAAACGGTTGGACGCTCTATATTAATATTCAAACCGAGAATTAAGGTGTCTATTGCCAATACTGTTCAGCGGCCTTGGTTCAGGAATTCTTGCTGATACTCATGCTATCACTGGTTAGATGAAGTTATATCGAGGTCTTGTAGTTGTACACTGCAGTTCGAAGCGGCATTACTGTATGGTTTCAGTCAATTCCTTATGCTTGACTTTGTACAATAAGCATTCTGTCAGAGTTTTCTATTTATTTATAGATACCGCAACTTGCTGTTGTTATATTTTCGTTCTTGTTCGAAATTTTCAATTCTTATGTTAAAAAATTGTATTTCTTAGTAAAGTTGCCGTTGAAATTAGTTGAGTGTACGTTTTTCTTATCTTGGTTAAAATATTGTTATGTTGAATGATTGTCTGTACACGTACCTACTCTACCGATACTACAGGGTAGGAGTTATTTTGTATTTGCGTTCAACAGATCCGCGCGACACTACTAGATGGTCCTCGTTAATTTCATAGCCAGGACTTGGTCCCGTATGCATTTTATCCCGGCCATCCATTTATTGACACATACCGCAATTTACTTTTACGATATTTACGATTTGTTTCATAACTTCCAGCCTTTGTGTTCAGAGACTATATTTTTTAGGAAAAGTGTCTATGGAATTAGTTGAGTTTACATCTATGACGATATTGATGTATGCTTCTTCTTATTTTATATGGTTCTCTGTATTCGTACCTTGCTTACAGCGCGACACTAGTGGAGTGGTCTTGCAGTTGCGATCAGTATATCGGAGCTACACTACCCTATGAGCTTCGTTAATTTCTTCAACCATAATACTGTACCGTATAGATCTACTCCCAGTAATTCATTTATTTATACATGCTGTATATTACGGTTATGCTATTTTCGATTTCTTCATAATTTCCAGTTTTTGAATTAAAAATTTGTACTTCTTAGTAGAAATTCCTTTTAAATTGGATAAGTCTACATTTGTGCACATATTTTGATAAATTTTCTGTTGTATAATATGATTGTCTGAATACAAACCAACGCTTCTGCAGCATCACTAATGGAGTGGCCGTGCAGTTGCGTTCGGTAGGTCGGAGCTACTCGACTGTATGGCCTTTGTTCATTTCAATATACTCAATATAGTGCCGCAACCATTCATTCGCAATTTCCAGCTTATTTCTATGCATTTGTTCCCAATTTTTACTTTATTTATACATTCTGCAATTTACTGTCCTAATATTATCGATTTTCTTCTAAATTTTCAATTTTTATAATAAGAAATTCTATTTCCTAATAAAGTAGTCTTTGTAATTACTTGAGTGTACGCTTATGTCATTTATTTGTCACATATTGATATATTATATGACTTTCTGCACGCGAACCTACATTCCCGGACCTACACCACTCGCGAGGACATGCAATTGCGTACGCCAGATCGAAGCGGCGTACCGCGTGATCTTCGTAAACCTTTTTAACCACAATATTGGACCTCATGCAATATTTCGCAAATTTTTATTTACTTCTGCATACTGCAATTTACTGTTATGATTTTTCGATTTTTTCATAATTCCCAATTTTAATTTAAAAAATTCTATTTCATAGGAAATCTCTCTTTGGAATTAGTTAGGTGTACGTTTATGATAATAGTTTGTTATATCTTACGTTATTTTCTCATGGCCTGTATACCTCACTACGATGCCGGAGCGACAGGGCTGTGGTCGACTTGTATTTGCGTATGGTACATCGGAGCAACGCTAATGGATTGGTCTAGGTTAATTTCTTTAACCTTGAACTTGTACCATATGCAGCTCCTCCCACCTTTGCTATTTATTTTTTCGCGCTGTAATATATTGCTGTGATTTCATCGATTTTGTCCGAATTTTTATTTACTAATTTCAAAAATAGTATTTCTTTTTTTAGAGAGCGCCTTTGGAATTACATGAGTGTACGTTTATGACCATACCTTTTATAATTTGTTATTACATTGTGTGAATGTTTCTACATGTCCCGACTCTCCCGGAGCGACACGACTGGATTTATCTTGTAGTTGCGTTCGGAATATCGGAGCGACAGTGCTGTATGGGCTTTGATAATTTCTTTGACCTTGGTAGTGCACCGTGTGCATTATTCCCCTGTATTCCGTTTATATCTGCATACTGTAATTTACTGTTATGATATCTCCAGTTCTTTTCCAAATTTTCAATTCTTGGTTTTAAAAATAGTATTTTTCAGTGAAAGTGTCTTTGCAATTTGTCGAGTGTACGTTTATGCCAATATTATGATGAAACTTATTCTTATTTAACTTAATTGTCTTTATACGTACATACGCCTCTGGAGCGACGCGCCTGTTATGGTGTTGCAGCTGCGATCGGCATATCGGACCGACACTACGGTATTATCTTCGTTAATTCCTCTAACCTTGATATTGTGCCGAATTCATTCTTTGGATATTCACTATTTATTACTGCATTCTGTGATGTTATGATTAGGGGTACAGAATTTGCGCAAATGAAAATC
>NW_027469979.1:0-50057 GCF_051020765.1 Lasioglossum baleicum | reverse complement strand
CATAACGCATAACGCATTACGCATAACGCCTAAAGCATAACGCATAACGCATAACGCATAACGCATAACGCATAACGCATAACGCATAACGCAAATAACGCATAACGCATAACGCATAACGCATAACGCATAACGCCTAACGCATAACGCATAACGCATAACGCATAACGCATAACGCATAACGCATAACGCATAACGCATAACGCATAACGCATAACGCATAACGCATAACGCATAACGCATAACGCATAACGCATAACGCATAACGCATAACGCATAACGCATAACGCATAACGCATAACGCAAATAACGCATAACGCATAACGCATAACGCATAACGCATAACGCATATCGCATAACGCATAACGCATAACGCATAACGCATAACGCATAACGCATAACGCATAACGCATAACGCATAACGCATAACGCATAACGCATAACGCATAACGCATAACGCATAACGCATAACGCATAACGCATAACGCATAACGCATAACGCATAACGCATAACGCATAACGCATTACGCTTAACGCATAACGCATAACGCATAACGCTTAACGCATAACGCATAACGCATAACGCAGAACGCACGACGCATAACGCATAACGCAGAACGCACGACGCACAACGCACAACGCACAACGCACAACGCATAACGCATAACGCATAACGCATAACGCATAACGCATAACGCATAACGCATAACGCATAACGCATAACGCATAACGCATAACGCATAACGCATAACGCATAACGCATAACGCATAACGCATAACGCATAACGCATAACGCATAACGCATAACGCATAACGCATAACGCATAACGCATAACGCATAACGCATAACGCATAACGCATAACGCATAACGCATAACGCATAACGCATAACGCATAACGCATAACGCATAACGCATAACGCATAACGCATAACGCATAACGCATAACGCATAACGCATAACGCATAACGCATAACGCATAACGCATAACGCATAACGCATAACGCATAACGCATAACGCATAACGCATAACGCATAACGCATAACGCATAACGCATAACGCATAACGCATAACGCATAACGCATAACGCATAACGCATAACGCATAACGCATAACGCATAACGCATAACGCATAACGCATAACGCATAACGCATAACGCATAACGCATAACGCATAACGCATAACGCATAACGCATAACGCATAACGCATAACGCATAACGCATAACGCATAACGCATAACGCATAACGCATAACGCATAACGCATAACGCATAACGCATAACGCATAACGCATAACGCATAACGCATAACGCATAACGCATAACGCATAACGCATAACGCATAACGCATAACGCATAACGCATAACGCATAACGCATAACGCATAACGCATAACGCATAACGCATAACGCATAACGCATAACGCATAACGCATAACGCATAACGCATAACGCATAACGCATAACGCATAACGCATAACGCATAACGCATAACGCATAACGCATAACGCATAACGCATAACGCATAACGCATAACGCATAACGCATAACGCATAACGCATAACGCATAACGCATAACGCATAACGCATAACGCATAACGCATAACGCATAACGCATAACGCATAACGCATAACGCATAACGCATAACGCATAACGCATAACGCATAACGCATAACGCATAACGCATAACGCATAACGCATAACGCATAACGCATAACGCATAACGCATAACGCATAACGCATAACGCATAACGCATAACGCATAACGCATAACGCATAACGCATAACGCATAACGCATAACGCATAACGCATAACGCATAACGCATAACGCATAACGCATAACGCATAACGCATAACGCATAACGCATAACGCATAACGCATAACGCATAACGCATAACGCATAACGCATAACGCATAACGCATAACGCATAACGCATAACGCATAACGCATAACGCATAACGCATAACGCATAACGCATAACGCATAACGCATAACGCATAACGCATAACGCATAACGCATAACGCATAACGCTTAACGCATAACGCATAACGCATAACGCATAACGCATAACGCATAACGCATAACGCATAACGCATAACGCATAACGCATAACGCATAACGCATAACGCATAACGCATAACGCATAACGCATAACCCATAACGCATAACGCATAACGCATAACGCATAACGCATAACGCATAACGCATAACGCATAACGCATAACGCATAACGCATAACTCATAACGCATAACGCATAACGCATAACGCATAACGCATAACGCATAACGCATAACGCATAACGCATAACGCATAACGCATAACGCATAACGCATAACGCATAACGCATAACGCATAACGCATAACGCATAACGCATAACGCATAACGCATATCGCATAACGCATAACGCATAACGCATAACGCATAACGCATAACGCATAACGCATAACGCATAACGCATAACGCATAACGCATAACGCATAACGCATAACGCATAACGCATAACGCATAACGCATAACGCATAACGCATAACGCACAACGCATAACGCATGACGCATAACGCATAACGCATAACGCATAACCCATAACGCAAATAACGCTTAACGCATAACGCATAACGCATAACGCATAACGCATAACGCATAACGCATAACGCATAACGCATAACGCATAACGCATAACACATAACGCATAACGCATAACGCATAACGCATAACGCATAACCCATAACGCAAATAACGCTTAACGCATAACGCATAACGCATAACGCATAACGCATAACGCATAACGCATAACGCATAACGCATAACGCATAACGCATAACGCATATCGCATAACGCATAACGCATAACGCATAACGCATAACGCATAACGCATAACACATAACGCATAACGCATAACGCATAACGCATAACGCATAACGCATAACGCATAACGCATAACGCATAACGCATAACGCATAACGCATAACGCATAACGCATAACGCATAACGCATAACGCATAACGCATAACGCATAACGCATAACGCATAACGCATAACGCATAACGCATAACGCATAACGCATAACGCATAACGCATAACGCATAACGCATAACGCATAACGCATAACGCATAACGCATAACGCATAACGCATAACGCATAACGCATAACGCATAACGCATAACGCATAACGCATAACGCATAACGCATAACGCATAACGCATAACGCATAACGCATAACGCATAACGCATAACGCATAACGCATAACGCATAACGCATAACGCATAACGCATAACGCATAACGCATAACGCATAACGCATAACGCATAACGCATAACGCATAACGCATAACGCATAACGCATAACGCATAACCCATAACGCAAATACCTAACGCTTAACGCATAACGCATAACGCATAACGCATAACGCATAACGCATAACGCATAACGCATAACGCATAACGCATAACGCATAACGCATAACGCATAACGCATAACGCATAACGCATAACGCATAACGCATAACGCATAACGCATAACGCATAACGCATAACGCATAACGCATAACGCATAACGCATAACGCATAACGCATAACGCATAACGCATAACGCATAACGCATAACGCATAACGCATAACGCATAACGCATAACGCATAACGCATAACGCATAACGCATAACGCATAACGCATAACGCATAACGCATAACGCATAACGCATAACGCATAACGCATAACGCATAACGCAGAACGCATAACGCATAACGCATAACGCATAACGCATAACGCATAACGCATAACGCATAACGCAGAACGCATAACGCATAACGCATAACGCATAACGCATAACGCATAACGCATAACGCATAACGCATTACGCATAACGCCTAAAGCATAACGCATAACGCATAACGCATAACGCATAACGCATAACGCATAACGCAAATAACGCATAACGCATAACGCATAACGCATAACGCATAACGCATAACGCCTAACGCATAACGCATAACGCATAACGCATAACGCATAACGCATAACGCATAACGCATAACGCATAACGCATAACGCATAACGCATAACGCATAACGCATAACGCATAACGCATAACGCATAACGCATAACGCATAACGCATAACGCATAACGCATAACGCATAACGCATAACGCAAATAACGCATAACGCATAACGCATAACGCATAACGCATAACGCATATCGCATAACGCATAACGCATAACGCATAACGCATAACGCATAACGCATAACGCATAACGCATAACGCATAACGCATAACGCATAACGCATAACGCATAACGCATAACGCATAACGCATAACGCATAACGCATAACGCATAACGCATAACGCATAACGCATAACGCATAACGCATTACGCTTAACGCATAACGCATAACGCATAACGCTTAACGCATAACGCATAACGCATAACGCAGAACGCACGACGCATAACGCATAACGCAGAACGCACGACGCACAACGCACAACGCACAACGCACAACGCACAACGCATAACGCATAACGCATAACGCATAACGCATAACGCATAACGCATAACGCATAACGCAAATAACGCATAACGCATAACGCATAACGCATAACGCATAACGCATAACGCATAACGCATAACGCATAACCCATAACGCAAATAACGCATAACGCATAACGCATAACGCATAACGCATAACGCATAACGCATAACGCATAACGCATAACGCATAACGCATAACGCATAACGCATAACGCATAACGCATAACGCATAACGCATAACGCATAACGCATAACGCATAACGCATAACGCATAACGCATAACGCATAACGCATAACGCATAACGCATAACGCATAACGCATAACGCATAACGCATAACGCATAACGCATAACGCATAACGCATAAAGCATAACGCATAACGCATAACGCATAACGCATAACGCATAACGCATAACGCATAACGCATAACGCATAACGCATAACGCATAACGCAGAACGCATAACGCATAACGCATAACGCATAACGCATAACGCATAACGCATAACGCATAACGCATAACGCATAACGCATAACGCATAACGCATAACGCATAACGCATAACGCATAACGCATAACGCATAACGCATAACGCATAACGCATAACGCATAACGCATAACGCATAACGCATAACGCATAACGCATAACGCATAACGCATAACGCATAACGCATAACGCATAACGCATAACGCATAACGCATAACGCATAACGCATAACGCATAACGCATAACGCATAACGCATAACGCATAACGCATAACGCATAACGCATAACGCATAACGCATAACGCATAACGCATAACGCATAACGCATAACGCATAACGCATAACGCATAACGCATAACGCATAACGCATAACGCATAACGCATAACGCATAACGCATAACGCATAACGCATAACGCATAACGCATAACGCATAACGCATAACGCATAACGCATAACGCATAACGCATAACGCATAACGCATAACGCAGAACGCATAACGCATAACGCATAACGCATAACGCATAACGCATAACCCATAACGCAAATAACGCTTAACGCATAACGCATAACGCATAACGCATAACGCATAACGCATAACGCATAACGCATAACGCATAACGCATAACGCATAACGCATAACGCATAACGCATAACGCATAACGCATAACGCATAACGCATAACGCATAACGCACAACGCACAACGCACAACGCACAACGCACAACGCACAACGCACAACGCACAACGCATAACGCATAACGCATAACGCATAACGCATAACGCATAACGCATAACGCATAACGCATAACGCATAACGCATAACGCATAACGCATAACGCATAACGCATAACGCATAACGCATAACGCATAACGCATAACGCATAACGCATAACGCATAACGCATAACGCATAACGCATAACGCATAACGCATAACGCATAACGCATAACGCATAACGCATAACGCATAACGCATAACGCATAACGCATAACGCATAACGCATAACGCATAACGCATAACGCATAACGCATAACGCATAACGCATAACGCATAACGCATAACGCATAACGCATAACGCATAACGCATAACGCATAACGCATAACGCATAACGCATAACGCATAACGCATAACGCATAACGCATAACCCATAACGCAAATAACGCTTAACGCATAACGCATAACGCATAACGCATAACGCATAACGCATAACGCATAACGCATAACGCATAACGCATAACGCATAACGCATATCGCATAACGCATAACGCATAACGCATAACGCATAACGCACAACGCACAACGCACAACGCACAACGCACAACGCACAACGCATAACGCACAACGCATAACGCATAACGCATAACGCATAACGCATAACGCATAACGCATAACGCATTACGCATAACGCCTAAAGCATAACGCATAACGCATAACGCATAACGCATAAAGCATAACGCATAACGCATAACGCATAACGCATAACGCATAACGCATAACGCATAACGCATAACGCATAACGCATAACGCATAACGCATAACGCATAACGCATAACGCATAACGCATAACGCATAACGCATAACGCATAACGCATAACGCAGAACGCATAACGCATAACGCATAACGCATAACGCATAACGCATAACGCATAACGCATAACGCATAACGCATAACGCATAACGCATAACGCATAACGCATAACGCATAACGCATAACGCATAACGCATAACGCATAACGCATAACGCATAACGCATAACGCATAACGCATAACGCATAACGCATAACGCATAACGCATAACGCAGAACGCACAACGCACAACGCACAACGCACAACGCACAACGCACAACGCACAACGCACAACGCACAACGCACAACGCACAACGCATAACGCATAACGCATAACGCATAACGCATAACGCATAACGCATAACGCATAACGCAAATAACGCATAACGCATAACGCATAACGCATAACGCATAACGCATAACGCATAACGCATAACGCATAACGCATAACGCATAACGCATAACGCATAACGCATAACCCATAACGCAAATAACGCTTAACGCATAACGCATAACGCATAACGCATAACGCATAACGCATAACGCATAACGCATAACGCATAACGCATAACGCATAACGCATAACGCATAACGCATAACGCATAACGCATAACGCATAACGCATAACGCATAACGCATAACGCATAACGCATAACGCATAACGCATAACGCATAACGCATAACGCATAACGCTTAACGCATAACGCATAACGCATAACGCATAACGCATAACGCATAACGCATAACGCATAACGCATAACGCATAACGCATAACGCATAACGCATAACGCATAACGCATAACGCATAACGCATAACGCATAACGCATAACGCATAACGCATAACGCATAACGCATAACGCATAACGCATAACGCATAACGCATAACGCATAACGCATAACGCATAACGCATAACGCATAACGCATAACGCATAACGCATAACGCATAACGCAAAACGCTAACGCATAACGCATAACGCATAACGCATAACGCATAACGCATAACGCATAACGCATAACGTATAACGCATAACGCATAACGCATAACGCATAACGCATAACGCATAACGCATAACGCATAACGCATAACGCATAACGCATAACGCATAACGCATAACGCATAACGCATAACGCAGAACGCATAACGCATAACGCATAACGCATAACGCATAACGCATAACGCATAACGCATAACGCATTACGCATAACGCCTAAAGCATAACGCATAACGCATAACGCATAACGCATAAAGCATAACGCATAACGCATAACGCATAACGCATAACGCATAACGCATAACGCATAACGCATAACGCATAACGCATAACGCATAACGCATAACGCATAACGTATATGGCATAAGCATAACGCATAACGCATAACGCATAACGCATAACGCATAACGCATAACGCATAACGCATAACGCATAACGCATAACGCATAACGCATAACGCATAACGCATAACGCATAACGCATTACGCATAACGCCTAAAGCATAACGCATAACGCATAACGCATAACGCATAACGCATAACGCATAACGCATAACGCATAACGCCTAACGCATAACGCATAACGCATAACGCATAACGCATAACGCATAACGCATAACGCATAACGCATAACGCATAACGCATAACGCATAACGCATAACGCATAACGCATAACGCATAACGCATAACGCATAACGCATAACGCATAACGCATAACGCATAACGCATAACGCATAACGCATAACGCATAACGCATAACGCATAACGCATAACGCATAACGCATAACGCATAACGCATAACGCATAACGCATAACGCATAACGCATAACGCATAACGCATAACGCATAACGCATAACGCATAACGCATAACGCATAACGCATAACGCAGAACGCACAACGCACAACACACAACGCACAACGCACAACGCACAACGCACAACGCACAACGCACAACGCACAACGCACAACGCACAACGCATAACGCACAACGCATAACGCATAACGCATAACGCATAACGCATAACGCAAATAACGCATAACGCATAACGCATAACGCATAACGCATAACGCATAACGCATAACGCACAACGCATAACGCATAACGCATAACGCATAACGCATAACGCATAACGCATAACGCATTACGCATAACGCATAACGCATAACGCATAACGCATAACGCACAACGCATAACGTTTAAACCATAAGGCATAACGCATAGCCCATGACGCATAACGCATAACGCATAACGCATAACGGATAACGCATAACGCATAACGCATAACGCATAACGCATAACGCATAACGCATAACGCATAACGCATAACGCATAACGCATAACGCATAACGCATAACGCATAACGCATAACGCATAACGCATAACGCATAACGCATAACGCATAACGCATAACGCATAACGCATAACGCATAACGCATAACGCATAACGCATAACGCATAACGCATAACGCATAACGCATAACGCATAACGCATAACGCATAACGCATAACGCATAACGCATAACGCATAACGCATAACGCATAACGCATAACGCATAACGCATAACGCATAACGCATAACGCATAACGCATAACGCATAACGCATAACGCAAAACGCAAAACTCATAACGCATAACGCATAACGCATAACGCATAACGCACAACGCATAACGCATAACGCATAACGCATAACGCATAACGCATAACGCAAATAACGCATAACGCATAACGCATAACGCATAACGCATAACGCATAACGCATAACGCATAACGCATAACGCATAACGCATAACGCATAACGCACAACGCATAACGCATAACGCATAACGCATAACGCATAACGCATAACGCATAACGCATAACGCATTACGCATAACGCATAACGCATAACGCATAACGCATAACGCACAACGCATAACGTTTAAACCATAAGGCATAACGCATAGCCCATGACGCATAACGCATAACGCATAACGCATAATGCAAAAGTCATAACGCATAACGCATAACGGATAACGCATAACGCATAACGCATAACGCATAACGCATAACGCATAACGCATAACGCATAACGCATAACGCATAACGCATAACGCATAACGCATAACGCATAACGCATAACGCATAACGCATAACGCATAACGCATAACGCATAACGCATAACGCATAACGCATAACGCATAACGCATAACGCATAACGCATAACGCATAACGCATAACGCATAACGCATAACGCATAACGCATAACGCATAACGCATAACGCATAACGCATAACGCATAACGCAAAACGCAAAACTCATAACGCATAACGCATAACGCATAACGCATAACGCACAACGCATAACGCATAACGCATAACGCATAACGCATAACGCAAATAACGCATAACGCATAACGCATAACGCATAACGCATAACGCATAACGCATAACGCATAACGCATAACGCATAACGCATAAGGCATAACCCATAACGCAAATAACGCTTAACGCATAACGCAGAACGCACAACGCACAACGCACAACGCACAACGCACAACGCACAACGCACAACGCACAACGCACAACGCACAACGCATAACGCATAACGCATAACGCATAACGCATAACGCATAACGCATAACGCAAATAACGCATAACGCATAACGCATAACGCATAACGCATAACGCATAACGCATAACGCATAACGCATAACGCATAACGCATAACGCATAACCCATAACGCAAATAACGCTTAACGCATAACGCATAACGCATAACGCATAACGCATAACGCATAACGCATAACGCATAACGCATAACGCATAACGCATAACGCATAACGCATAACGCATAACGCATAACGCATAACGCATAACGCATAACGCATAACGCATAACGCATAACGCATAACGCATAACGCATAACGCATAACCCATAACGCAAATAACGCTTAACGCATAACGCATAACGCATAACGCATAACGCATAACGCATAACGCATAACGCATAACGCATAACGCATAACGCATAACGCATAACGCATAACGCATAACGCATAACGCATAACGCATAACGCATAACGCATAACGCATAACGCATAACGCATAACGCATAACGCATAACGCATAACGCATAACGCATAACGCATAACGCATAACGCATAACGCATAACGCATAACGCATAACGCATAACGCATAACGCATAACGCAAAACGCAAAACTCATAACGCATAACGCATAACGCATAACGCATAACGCACAACGCATAACGCATAACGCATAACGCATAACGCATAACGCAAATAACGCATAACGCATAACGCACAACGCATAACGCATAACGCATAACGCATAAGGCATAACCCATAACGCAAATAACGCTTAACGCATAACGCATAACGCATAACGCATAACGCATAACGCATAACGCATAACGCATAACGCATAACGCATAACGCATAACGCATAACGCATAACGCATAACGCATAACGCATAACGCATAACGCATAACGCATAACGCATAACGCATAACGCATAACGCATAACGCATAACGCATAACGCATAACGCATAACGCATAACGCATAACGCATAACGCATAACGCATAACGCATAACGCATAACGCATAACGCATAACGCATAACGCATAACGCATAACGCATAACGCATAACGCATAACGCATAACGCATAACGCATAACGCATAACGCATAACGCATAACGCATAACGCATAACGCATAACGCATAACGCATAACGCATAACGCATAACGCATAACGCATAACGCATAACGCATAACGCATAACGCATAACGCAGAACGCATAACGCATAACGCATAACGCATAACGCATAACGCATAACGCATAACGCATAACGCATAACGCATAACGCATAACGCATTACGCATAACGCCTAAAGCATAACGCATAACGCATAACGCATAACGCATAACGCATAACGCATAACGCATAACGCATAACGCATAACGCATAACGCATAACGCATAACGCATAACGCATAACGCCTAACGCATAACGCATAACGCATAACGCATAACGCATAACGCATAACGCATAACGCATAACGCATAACGCATAACGCATAACGCATAACGCATAACGCATAACGCATAACGCATAACGCATAACGCATAACGCATAACGCATAACGCATAACGCATAACGCATAACGCATAACGCATAACGCATAACGCATAACGCATAACGCATAACGCATAACGCATAACGCAAATAACGCATAACGCATAACGCATAACGCATAACGCATAACGCACAACGCATAACGCACAACGCATAACGCATAACGCATAACGCATAACGCATAACGCATAACGCATAACGCATAACGCATAACGCATAACGCATAACGCATAACGCATAACGCATAACGCATAACGCATAACGCATAACGCATAACGCATAACGCATAACGCATAACGCATAACGCATAACGCATAACGCATAACGCATAACGCATAACGCATAACGCATAACGCATAACGCATAACGCATAACGCATAACGCATAACGCATAACGCATAACGCATAACGCATAACGCATAACGCATAACGCATAACGCATAACGCATAACGCATAACGCATAACGCAGAACGCACAACGCACAACACACAACGCACAACGCACAACGCACAACGCACAACGCACAACGCACAACGCACAACGCACAACGCACAACGCATAACGCACAACGCATAACGCATAACGCATAACGCATAACGCAAATAACGCATAACGCATAACGCATAACGCATAACGCATAACGCATAACGCATAACGCATAACGCACAACGCATAACGCATAACGCATAACGCATAACGCATAACGCATAACGCATAACGCATAACGCATTACGCATAACGCATAACGCATAACGCATAACGCATAACGCACAACGCATAACGTTTAAACCATAAGGCATAACGCATAGCCCATGACGCATAACGCATAACGCATAACGCATAATGCAAAAGTCATAACGCATAACGCATAACGGATAACGCATAACGCATAACGCATAACGCATAACGCATAACGCATAACGCATAACGCATAACGCATAACGCATAACGCATAACGCATAACGCATAACGCATAACGCATAACGCATAACGCATAACGCATAACGCATAACGCATAACGCATAACGCATAACGCATAACGCATAACGCATAACGCATAACGCATAACGCATAACGCATAACGCATAACGCATAACGCATAACGCATAACGCATAACGCATAACGCATAACGCATAACGCATAACGCATAACGCATAACGCATAACGCATAACGCATAACGCATAACGCATAACGCATAACGCATAACGCATAACGCATAACGCATAACGCATAACGCAAAACGCAAAACTCATAACGCATAACGCATAACGCATAACGCATAACGCATAACGCATAACGCATAACGCATAACGCATAACGCATAACGCATAACGCATAACGCATAACGCATAACGCATAACGCATAACGCATAACGCATAACGCATAACGCATAACGCATAACGCATAACGCATAACGCATAACGCATAACGCATAACGCATAACGCATAACGCATAACGCATAACGCATAACGCATAACGCATAACGCATAACGCATAACGCATAACGCATAACGCATAACGCATAACGCATAACGCATAACGCATAACGCATAACGCATAACGCATAACGCATAACGCATAACGCATAACGCATAACGCATAACGCATAACGCATAACGCATAACGCATAACGCATAACGCATAACGCATAACGCATAACGCATAACGCATAACGCATAACGCATAACGCAAAACGCAAAACTCATAACGCATAACGCATAACGCATAACGCATAACGCACAACGCATAACGCATAACGCATAACGCATAACGCATAACGCAAATAACGCATAACGCATAACGCATAACGCATAACGCATAACGCATAACGCATAACGCATAACGCATAACGCATAACGCATAACGCATAAGGCATAACCCATAACGCAAATAACGCTTAACGCATAACGCATAACGCATAACGCATAACGCATAACGCATAACGCATAACGCATAACGCATAACGCATAACGCATAACGCATAACGCATAACGCATAACGCATAACGCATAACGCATAACGCATAACGCATAACGCATAACGCATAACGCATAACGCATAACGCATAACGCATAACGCATAACGCATAACGCATAACGCATAACGCATAACGCATAACGCATAACGCATAACGCATAACGCATAACGCATAACGCATAACGCATAACGCATAACGCATAACGCATAACGCATAACGCATAACGCATAACGCATAACGCATAACGCATAACGCATAACGCATAACGCAAATAACGCATAACGCATAACGCATAACGCATAACGCATAACGCATAACGCATAACGCATAACGCATAACGCATAACGCATAACGCATAACGCATAACGCATAACGCATAACGCATAACGCATAACGCATAACGCATAACGCATAACGCATAACGCATAACGCATAACGCATAACGCATAACGCATAACGCATAACGCATAACGCATAACGCATAACGCATAACGCATAACGCATAACGCATAACGCATAACGCATAACGCATAACGCATAACGCATAACGCATAACGCACAACGCACAACCCACAACGCACAACGCACAACGCACAACGCACAACGCACAACGCACAACGCACAACGCACAACGCATAACGCACAACGCATAACGCATAACGCATAACGCATAACGCATAACGCATAACGCAAATAACGCATAACGCATAACGCATAACGCATAACGCATAACGCATAACGCATAACGCATAACGCACAACGCATAACGCACAACGCATAACGCATAACGCATAACGCATAACGCATAACGCATAACGCATTACGCATAACGCATAACGCATAACGCATAACGCATAACGCATAACGCCTAACGCATAACGCATAACGCATAACGCATAACGCATAACGCATAACGCATAACGCATAACGCATAACGCATAACGCATAACGCATAACGCATAACGCATAACGCATAACGCATAACGCATAACGCATAACGCATAACGCATAACGCATAACGCATAACGCATAACGCATAACGCATAACGCATAACGCATAACGCATAACGCATAACGCATAACGCATAACGCATAACGCATAACGCATAACGCATAACGCATAACGCATAACGCATAACGCAGAACGCACAACGCACAACACACAACGCACAACGCACAACGCACAACGCACAACGCACAACGCACAACGCACAACGCATAACGCACAACGCATAACGCATAACGCATAACGCATAACGCATAACGCAAATAACGCATAACGCATAACGCATAACGCATAACGCATAACGCATAACGCATAACGCATAACGCATAACGCATAACGCATAACGCATAACGCATAACGCATAACGCATAACGCATAACGCATAACGCATAACGCATAACGCATAACGCATAACGCATAACGCATAACGCATAACGCATAACGCATAACGCATAACGCATAACGCATAACGCATAACGCATAACGCACAACGCATAACGCATAACGCATAACGCACAACGCATAACGCATAACGCATAACGCATAACGCATAACGCATAACGCATAACGCATAACGCATAACGCATAACGCATAACGCATAACGCATAACGCATAACGCATAACGCATAACGCATAACGCATAACGCATAACGCATAACGCATAACGCATAACGCATAACGCATAACGCATAACGCATAACGCATAACGCATAACGCATAACGCATAACGCAGAACGCATAACGCATAACGCATAACGCATAACGCATAACGCATAACGCATAACGCATAACGCATTACGCATAACGCCTAAAGCATAACGCATAACGCATAACGCATAACGCATAAAGCATAACGCATAACGCATAACGCATAACGCATAACGCATAACGCATAACGCATAACGCATAACGCATAACGCATAACGCATAACGCATAACGCATAACGCATAACGCATAACGCATAACGCATAACGCATAACGCATAACGCATAACGCATAACGCATAACGCATAACGCATAACGTATATGGCATAAGCATAACGCATAACGCATAACGCATAACGCATAACGCATAACGCAAAACGCAAAACTCATAACGCATAACGCATAACGCATAACGCATAACGCATAACGCATATCGCATAACGCATAACGGATAACGCATAACGCATAACGCATAACGCGTAACGCATAACGCATAACGCATAACGCATAACGCATAACGCATAACGCATAACGCATAACGCATAACGCATAACGCATAACGCATAACGCATAACGCATAACGCATAACGCATAACGCATAACGCATAACGCTTAACGCATAACGCATAACGCATAACGCATAACGCATAACGCATAACGCATAACGCATAACGCATAACGCATAACGCATAACGCATAACGCATAACGCATAACGCATAACGCATAACGCATAACGCATAACGCATAACGCATAACGCATAACGCATAACGCATAACGCATAACGCATAACGCATAACGCATAACGCATAACGCATAACGCATAACGCATAACGCATAACGCATAACGCATAACGCATAACGCATAACGCATAACGCATAACGCATAACGCATAACCCATAACGCAAATAACGCTTAACGCATAACGCATAACGCATAACGCATAACGCATAACGCATAACGCATAACGCATAACCCATAACGCAAATAACGCTTAACGCATAACGCATAACGCATAACGCATAACGCATAACGCATAACGCATAACGCATAACGCATAACGCATAACGCATAACGCATAACGCATAACGCATAACGCTTAACGCATAACGCATAACGCATAACGCATAACGCATAACGCATAACGCATAAAGCATAACGCATAACGCATAACGCATAACGCATAACGCATAACGCATAACGCATAACGCATAACGCATGACGCATAACGCATAACGCATAACGAATAACGCATAACGCATAACGCATAACGCATAACGCATAACGCATAACGCATAACGCATAACGCATAACGCATAACGCATAACGAATAACGCATAACGCATAACGCATAACGCATAACGCTTAACGCATAACGCATAACGCATAACGCATAACGCATAACGCATAACGCATAACGCATAACGCATAACGCATAACGCATAACGCATAACGCATAACGCATAACGCATAACGCATAACGCATAACGCATAACGCATAACGCATAACGCATAACGCATAACGCATAACGCATAACGCATAACGCATAACGCATAACGCATAACGCATAACGAATAACGCATAACGCATAACGCATAACGCATAACGCATAACGCATAACGCATAACGCATAACGCATAACGCATAACGCATAACGCATAACGCATAACGCATAACGCATAACGCATAACGCATAACGCATAACGCATAACGCATAACGCATAACGCATAACGCATAACGCATAACGCATAACGCATAACGCATAACGCATAACGCAGAACGCATAACGCATAACGCATAACGCATAACGCATTACGCATAACGCCTAAAGCATAACGCATAACGCATAACGCATAACGCATAACGCATAACGCATAACGCATAACGCATAACGCATAACGCATAACGCATAACGCATAACGCATAACGCATAACGCATAACGCATAACGCCTAACGCATAACGCATAACGCATAACGCATAACGCATAACGCATAACGCATAACGCATAACGCATAACGCATAACGCATAACGCATAACGCATAACGCATAACGCATAACGCATAACGCATAACGCATAACGCATAACGCATAACGCATAACGCATAACGCATAACGCATAACGCATAACGCATAACGCATAACGCATAACGCATAACGCATAACGCATAACGCATAACGCATAACGCATAACGCATAACGCATAACGCATAACGCATAACGCATAACGCATAACGCATAACGCATAACGCATAACGCATAACGCATAACGCATAACGCATAACGCATAACGCATAACGCATAACGCAGAACGCACAACGCACAACACACAACGCACAACGCACAACGCACAACGCACAACGCACAACGCACAACGCACAACGCACAACGCACAACGCATAACGCACAACGCATAACGCATAACGCATAACGCATAACGCATAACGCAAATAACGCATAACGCATAACGCATAACGCATAACGCATAACGCATAACGCATAACGCATAACGCACAACGCATAACGCATAACGCATAACGCATAACGCATAACGCATAACGCATAACGCATAACGCATAACGCATAACGCATAACGCATAACGCATAACGCATAACGCATAACGCATAACGCATAACGCATAACGCATAACGCATAACGCATAACGCATAACGCATAACGCATAACGCATAACGCATAACGCATAACGCATAACGCATAACGCATAACGCATAACGCATAACGCATAACGCATAACGCATAACGCATAACGCATAACGCATAACGCATAACGCATAACGCATAACGCATAACGCATAACGCATAACGCATAACGCATAACGCATAACGGATAACGCAGAACGCACAACGCACAACACACAACGCACAACGCACAACGCACAACGCACAACGCACAACGCACAACGCACAACGCACAACGCATAACGCACAACGCATAACGCATAACGCATAACGCATAACGCATAACGCAAATAACGCATAACGCATAACGCATAACGCATAACGCATAACGCATAACGCATAACGCATAACGCACAACGCATAACGCATAACGCATAACGCATAACGCATAACGCATAACGCATAACGCATTACGCATAACGCATAACGCATAACGCATAACGCATAACGCACAACGCATAACGTTTATACCATAAGGCATAACGCATAACGCATAACGCATAACGCATAACGCATAACGCATAATGCAAAAGTCATAACGCATAACGCATAACGGATAACGCATAACGCATAACGCATAACGCATAACGCATAACGCATAACGCATAACGCATAACGCATAACGCATAACGCATAACGCATAACGCATAACGCATAACGCATAACGCATAACGCATAACGCATAACGCATAACGCATAACGCATAACGCATAACGCATAACGCATAACGCATAACGCATAACGCATAACGCATAACGCATAACGCATAACGCATAACGCATAACGCATAACGCATAACGCATAACGCATAACGCATAACGCATAACGCATAACGCATAACGCATAACGCATAACGCATAACGCATAACGCATAACGCATAACGCATAACGCATAACGCATAACGCAAAACGCAAAACTCATAACGCATAACGCATAACGCATAACGCATAACGCACAACGCATAACGCATAACGCATAACGCATAACGCATAACGCAAATAACGCATAACGCATAACGCATAACGCATAACGCATAACGCATAACGCATAACGCATAACGCATAACGCATAACGCCTAACGCATAACGCATAACGCATAACGCATAACGCATAACGCATAACGCATAACGCATAACGCATAACGCATAACGCATAACGCATAACGCATAACGCATAACGCATAACGCATAACGCATAACGCATAACGCATAACGCATAACGCATAACGCATAACGCATAACGCATAACGCATAACGCATAACGCATAACGCATAACGCATAACGCATAACGCATAACGCATAACGCATAACGCATAACGCATAACGCATAACGCATAACGCATAACGCATAACGC
Organism: Lasioglossum baleicum; assembly: GCF_051020765.1. NCBI lineage: Eukaryota > Metazoa > Arthropoda > Insecta > Hymenoptera > Halictidae > Lasioglossum > Lasioglossum baleicum. The sequence goes on along the minus strand of NW_027469979.1, from coordinate 30,583 downwards.
ATAACGCATAACGCATAACGCATAACGCATAACGCATAACGCATAACGCATAACGCATAACGCATAACGCATAACGCATAACGCATAACGCATAACGCATAACGCATAACGCATAACGCATAACGCATAACGCATAACGCATAACGCATAACGCATAACGCATAACGCATAACGCATAACGCATAACGCATAACGCATAACGCATAACGCATAACGCATAACGCATAACGCATAACGCATAACGCATAACGCAGAACGCACAACGCATAACGCATAACGCATAACGCAAATAACGCATAACGCATAACGCATAACGCATAACGCATAACGCATAACGCATAACGCATAACGCACAACGCATAACGCATAACGCATAACGCATAACGCATAACGCATAACGCATAACGCATTACGCATAACGCATAACGCATAACGCATAACGCATAACGCACAACGCATAACGTTTAAACCATAAGGCATAACGCATAGCCCATGACGCATAACGCATAACGCATAACGCATAACGCATAATGCAAAAGTCATAACGCATAACGCATAACGGATAACGCATAACGCATAACGCATAACGCATAACGCATAACGCATAACGCATAACGCATAACGCATAACGCATAACGCATAACGCATAACGCATAACGCATAACGCATAACGCATAACGCATAACGCATAACGCATAACGCATAACGCATAACGCATAACGCATAACGCATAACGCATAACGCATAACGCATAACGCATAACGCATAACGCATAACGCATAACGCATAACGCATAACGCATAACGCATAACGCATAACGCATAACGCATAACGCATAACGCATAACGCATAACGCATAACGCATAACGCATAACGCATAACGCATAACGCATAACGCATAACGCATAACGCATAACGCATAACGCATAACGCATAACGCATAACGCATAACGCATAACGCATAACGCATAACGCATAACGCATAACGCATAACGCATAACGCATAACGCATAACGCATAACGCATAACGCATAACGCATAACGCATAACGCATAACGCATAACGCATAACGCATAACGCATAACGCATAACGCATAACGCATAACGCATAACGCATAACGCATAACGCATAACGCATAACGCATAACGCATAACGCATAACGCATAACGCATAACGCATAACGCATAACGCATAACGCATAACGCATAACGCATAACGCATAACGCATAACGCATAACGCATAACGCATAACGCATAACGCATAACGCATGACGCACAACGCATAACGCATAACGCATAACGCATAACGCATAACGCATAACGCATAACGCATAACGCATAACGCATAACGCATAACGCATTACGCATAACGCATAACGCATAACGCATAACGCATAACGCACAACGCATAACGTTTAAACCATAAGGCATAACGCATAGCCCATGACGCATAACGCATAACGCATAACGCATAATGCAAAAGTCATAACGCATAACGCATAACGGATAACGCATAACGCATAACGCATAACGCATAACGCATAACGCATAACGCATAACGCATAACGCATAACGCATAACGCATAACGCATAACGCATAACGCATAACGCATAACGCATAACGCATAACGCATAACGCATAACGCATAACGCATAACGCATAACGCATAACGCATAACGCATAACGCATAACGCATAACGCATAACGCATAACGCATAACGCATAACGCATAACGCATAACGCATAACGCATAACGCATAACGCATAACGCATAACGCATAACGCATAACGCATAACGCATAACGCATAACGCAAAACGCAAAACTCATAACGCATAACGCATAACGCATAACGCATAACGCACAACGCATAACGCATAACGCATAACGCATAACGCATAACGCAAATAACGCATAACGCATAACGCATAACGCATAACGCATAACGCATAACGCATAACGCATAACGCATAACGCATAACGCATAACGCATAACGCATAACGCATAACGCATAAGGCATAACCCATAACGCAAATAACGCTTAACGCATAACGCATAACGCATAACGCATAACGCATAACGCATAACGCATAACGCATAACGCATAACGCATAACGCATAACGCATAACGCATAACGCATAACGCATAACGCATAACGCATAACGCATAACGCATAACGCATAACGCATAACGCATAACGCATAACGCATAACGCATAACGCATAACGCATAACGCATAACGCATAACGCATAACGCATAACGCATAACGCATAACGCATAACGCATAACGCATAACGCATAACGCATAACGCATAACGCATAACGCATAACGCATAACGCATAACGCATAACGCATAACGCATAACGCATAACGCATAACGCATAACGCATAACGCAGAACGCATAACGCATAACGCATAACGCATAACGCATAACGCATAACGCATAACGCATAACGCATAACGCATAACGCATAACGCATAACGCATTACGCATAACGCCTAAAGCATAACGCATAACGCATAACGCATAACGCATAACGCATAACGCATAACGCATAACGCATAACGCATAACGCATAACGCATAACGCATAACGCATAACGCATAACGCCTAACGCATAACGCATAACGCATAACGCATAACGCATAACGCATAACGCATAACGCATAACGCATAACGCATAACGCATAACGCATAACGCATAACGCATAACGCATAACGCATAACGCATAACGCATAACGCATAACGCATAACGCATAACGCATAACGCATAACGCATAACGCATAACGCATAACGCATAACGCATAACGCATAACGCATAACGCATAACGCATAACGCATAACGCATAACGCATAACGCATAACGCATAACGCATAACGCATAACGCATAACGCATAACGCATAACGCATAACGCATAACGCATAACGCATAACGCATAACGCATAACGCATAACGCATAACGCATAACGCATAACGCATAACGCATAACGCATAACGCATAACGCATAACGCAAAACGCAAAACTCATAACGCATAACGCATAACGCATAACGCATAACGCACAACGCATAACGCATAACGCATAACGCATAACGCAAATAACGCATAACGCATAACGCATAACGCATAACGCATAACGCATAACGCATAACGCATAACGCATAACGCATAAGGCATAACCCATAACGCAAATAACGCTTAACGCATAACGCATAACGCATAACGCATAACGCATAACGCATAACGCATAACGCATAACGCATAACGCATAACGCATAACGCATAACGCATAACGCATAACGCATAACGCATAACGCATAACGCATAACGCATAACGCATAACGCATAACGAATAACGCATAACGCATAACGCATAACGCATAACGCATAACGCATAACGCATAACGCATAACGCATAACGCATAACGAATAACGCATAACGCATAACGCATAACGCATAACGCTTACAACGCATAACGCATAACGCATAACGCATAACGCATAACGCATAACGCATAACGCATAACGCATAACGCATAACGCATAACGCATAACGCATAACGCATAACGCATAACGCATAACGCATAACGCATAACGCATAACGCATAACGCATAACGCATAACGCATAACGCAAAACGCATAACGCATAACGCATAACGCATAACGCATAACGCATAACGCATAACGCATAACGCATAACGCATAACGCATAACGCATAACGCATAACGCATAACGCATAACGCATAACGCATAACGCATAACGCATAACGCATAACGCATAACGCATAACGCATAACGCATAACGCATAACGCATAACGCATAACGCATAACGCATAACGCATAACGCATAACGCATAACGCATAACGCATAACGCATAACGCATAACGCATAACGCATAACGCATAACGCATAACGCATAACGCATAACGCATAACGCATAACGCATAACGCATAACGCATAACGCATAACGCATAACGCAAAACGCAAAACTCATAACGCATAACGCATAACGCATAACGCATAACGCACAACGCATAACGCATAACGCATAACGCATAACGCATAACGCAAATAACGCATAACGCATAACGCATAACGCATAACGCATAACGCATAACGCATAACGCATAACGCATAACGCATAACGCATAACGCATAACGCATAACGCATAACGCATAACGCATAACGCATAACGCATAACGCCTAACGCATAACGCATAACGCATAACGCATAACGCATAACGCATAACGCATAACGCATAACGCATAACGCATAACGCATAACGCATAACGCATAACGCATAACGCATAACGCATAACGCATAACGCATAACGCATAACGCATAACGCATAACGCATAACGCATAACGCATAACGCATAACGCACAACGCATAACGCATAACGCATAACGCATAACGCATAACGCAAATAACGCATAACGCATAACGCATAACGCATAACGCATAACGCATAACGCATAACGCATAACGCATAACGCATAACGCCTAACGCATAACGCATAACGCATAACGCATAACGCATAACGCATAACGCATAACGCATAACGCATAACGCATAACGCATAACGCATTACGCATAACGCATAACGCATAACGCATAACGCATAACGCACAACGCATAACGTTTAAACCATAAGGCATAACGCATAGCCCATGACGCATAACGCATAACGCATAACGCATAATGCAAAAGTCATAACGCATAACGCATAACGGATAACGCATAACGCATAACGCATAACGCATAACGCATAACGCATAACGCATAACGCATAACGCATAACGCATAACGCATAACGCATAACGCATAACGCATAACGCATAACGCATAACGCATAACGCATAACGCATAACGCATAACGCATAACGCATAACGCATAACGCATAACGCATAACGCATAACGCATAACGCATAACGCATAACGCATAACGCATAACGCATAACGCATAACGCATAACGCATAACGCATAACGCATAACGCATAACGCATAACGCATAACGCATAACGCATAACGCATAACGCATAACGCATAACGCATAACGCATAACGCATAACGCATAACGCATAACGCATAACGCATAACGCATAACGCAAAACGCAAAACTCATAACGCATAACGCATAACGCATAACGCATAACGCACAACGCATAACGCATAACGCATAACGCATAACGCATAACGCAAATAACGCATAACGCATAACGCATAACGCATAACGCATAACGCATAACGCATAACGCATAACGCATAACGCATAAGGCATAACCCATAACGCAAATAACGCTTAACGCATAACGCATAACGCATAACGCATAACGCATAACGCATAACGCATAACGCATAACGCATAACGCATAACGCATAACGCATAACGCATAACGCATAACGCATAACGCATAACGCATAACGCATAACGCATAACGCATAACGCATAACGAATAACGCATAACGCATAACGCATAACGCATAACGCATAACGCATAACGCATAACGCATAACGCATAACGAATAACGCATAACGCATAACGCATAACGCATAACGCTTAACGCATAACGCATAACGCATAACGCATAACGCATAACGCATAACGCATAACGCATAACGCATAACGCATAACGCATAACGCATAACGCATAACGCATAACGCATAACGCATAACGCATAACGCATAACGCATAACGCATAACGCATAACGCATAACGCATAACGCATAACGCATAACGCATAACGCATAACGCATAACGCATAACGCATAACGCATAACGCATAACGCATAACGCATAACGCATAACGCATAACGCATAACGCATAACGCATAACGCATAACGCATAACGCATAACGCATAACGCATAACGCATAACGCATAACGCATAACGCATAACGCATAACGCATAACGCATAACGCATAACGCATAACGCATAACGCATAACGCATAACGCATAACGCATAACGCATAACGCATAACGCATAACGCATAACGCATAACGCATAACGCATAACGCATAACGCATAACGCATAACGCATAACGCATGACGCACAACGCATAACGCATAACGCATAACGCATAACGCATAACGCATAACGCATAACGCATAACGCATAACGCATAACGCATAACGCATTACGCATAACGCATAACGCATAACGCATAACGCATAACGCACAACGCATAACGTTTAAACCATAAGGCATAACGCATAGCCCATGACGCATAACGCATAACGCATAACGCATAATGCAAAAGTCATAACGCATAACGCATAACGGATAACGCATAACGCATAACGCATAACGCATAACGCATAACGCATAACGCATAACGCATAACGCATAACGCATAACGCATAACGCATAACGCATAACGCATAACGCATAACGCATAACGCATAACGCATAACGCATAACGCATAACGCATAACGCATAACGCATAACGCATAACGCATAACGCATAACGCATAACGCATAACGCATAACGCATAACGCATAACGCATAACGCATAACGCATAACGCATAACGCATAACGCATAACGCATAACGCATAACGCATAACGCATAACGCATAACGCATAACGCATAACGCATAACGCATAACGCAAAACGCAAAACTCATAACGCATAACGCATAACGCATAACGCATAACGCACAACGCATAACGCATAACGCATAACGCATAACGCATAACGCAAATAACGCATAACGCATAACGCATAACGCATAACGCATAACGCATAACGCATAACGCATAACGCATAACGCATAACGCATAACGCATAAGGCATAACCCATAACGCAAATAACGCTTAACGCATAACGCATAACGCATAACGCATAACGCATAACGCATAACGCATAACGCATAACGCATAACGCATAACGCATAACGCATAACGCATAACGCATAACGCATAACGCATAACGCATAACGCATAACGCATAACGCATAACGCATAACGCATAACGCATAACGCATAACGCATAACGCATAACGCATAACGCATAACGCATAACGCATAACGCATAACGCATAACGCATAACGCATAACGCATAACGCATAACGCATAACGCATAACGCATAACGCATAACGCATAACGCATAACGCATAACGCATAACGCATAACGCATAACGCATAACGCATAACGCATAACGCATAACGCATAACGCATAACGCATAACGCATAACGCATAACGCATAACGCATAACGCATAACGCATAACGCATAACGCATAACGCATAACGCATAACGCATAACGCATAACGCATAACGCATAACGCATAACGCATAACGCATAACGCATAACGCATAACGCATAACGCATAACGCATAACGCATAACGCATAACGCATAACGCATAACGCATTACGCATAACGCCTAAAGCATAACGCATAACGCATAACGCATAACGCATAACGCATAACGCATAACGCATAACGCATAACGCATAACGCATAACGCATAACGCATAACGCCTAACGCATAACGCATAACGCATAACGCATAACGCATAACGCATAACGCATAACGCATAACGCATAACGCATAACGCATAACGCATAACGCATAACGCATAACGCATAACGCATAACGCATAACGCATAACGCATAACGCATAACGCATAACGCATAACGCATAACGCATAACGCATAACGCATAACGCATAACGCAAAACGCATAACGCATAACGCATAACGCATAACGCATAACGCATAACGCATAACGCATAACGCATAACGCATAACGCATAACGCATAACGCATAACGCATAACGCATAACGCATAACGCATAACGCATAACGCATAACGCATAACGCATAACGCATAACGCATAACGCATAACGCATAACGCATAACGCATAACGCATAACGCATAACGCATAACGCAGAACGCACAACGCACAACACACAACGCACAACGCACAACGCACAACGCACAACGCACAACGCACAACGCACAACGCATAACGCACAACGCATAACGCATAACGCATAACGCATAACGCATAACGCAAATAACGCATAACGCATAACGCATAACGCATAACGCATAACGCATAACGCATAACGCATAACGCATAACGCATAACGCATAACGCATAACGCATAACCCATAACGCAAATAACGCTTAACGCATAACGCATAACGCATAACGCATAACGCATAACGCATAACGCATAACGCATAACGCATAACGCATAACGCATAACGCATAACGCATAACGCATAACGCATAACGCATAACGCATAACGCATAACGCATAACGCATAACGCATAACGCATAACGCATAACGCATAACGCATAACGCATAACGCATAACGCATAACGCATAACGCATAACGCATAACGCATAACGCACAACGCATAACGCATAACGCATAACGCACAACGCATAACGCATAACGCATAACGCATAACGCATAACGCATAACGCATAACGCATAACGCATAACGCATAACGCATAACGCATAACGCATAACGCACAACGCATAACGCATAACGCATAACGCATAACGCATAACGCATAACGCATAACGCATAACGCATAACGCATAACGCATAACGCATAACGCATAACGCATAACGCATAACGCATAACGCATAACGCATAACGCAGAACGCATAACGCATAACGCATAACGCATAACGCATAACGCATAACGCATAACGCATAACGCATAACGCATTACGCATAACGCCTAAAGCATAACGCATAACGCATAACGCATAACGCATAAAGCATAACGCATAACGCATAACGCATAACGCATAACGCATAACGCATAACGCATAACGCATAACGCATAACGCATAACGCATAACGCATAACGCATAACGCATAACGCATAACGTATATGGCATAAGCATAACGCATAACGCATAACGCATAACGCATAACGCATAACGCAAAACGCAAAACTCATAACGCATAACGCATAACGCATAACGCATAACGCATAACGCATAACGCATAACGCATAACGCATAACGGATAACGCATAACGCATAACGCATAACGCGTAACGCATAACGCATAACGCATAACGCATAACGCATAACGCATAACGCATAACGCATAACGCATAACGCATAACGCATAACGCATAACGCATAACGCATAACGCATAACGCATAACGCATAACGCATAACGCATAACGCATAACGCATAACGCTTAACGCATAACGCATAACGCATAACGCATAACGCATAACGCATAACGCATAACGCATAACGCATAACGCATAACGCATAACGCATAACGCATAACGCATAACGCATAACGCATAACGCATAACGCATAACGCATAACGCATAACGCATAACGCATAACGCATAACGCATAACGCATAACGCATAACGCATAACGCATAACGCATAACGCATAACGCATAACGCATAACGCATAACGCATAACGCATAACGCATAACGCATAACGCATGACGCATAACGCATAACGCATAACGAATAACGCATAACGCATAACGCATAACGCATAACGCATAACGCATAACGCATAACGCATAACGCATAACGCATAACGCATAACGCATAACGAATAACGCATAACGCATAACGCATAACGCATAACGCTTAACGCATAACGCATAACGCATAACGCATAACGCATAACGCATAACGCATAACGCATAACGCATAACGCATAACGCATAACGCATAACGCATAACGCATAACGCATAACGCATAACGCATAACGCATAACGCATAACGCATAACGCATAACGCATAACGCATAACGCATAACGCATAACGCATAACGCATAACGCATAACGCATAACGCATAACGAATAACGCATAACGCATAACGCATAACGCATAACGCATAACGCATAACGCATAACGCATAACGCATAACGCATAACGAATAACGCATAACGCATAACGCATAACGCATAACGCTTAACGCATAACGCATAACGCATAACGCATAACGCATAACGCATAACGCATAACGCATAACGCATAACGCATAACGCATAACGCATAACGCATAACGCATAACGCATAACGCATAACGCATAACGCATAACGCATAACGCATAACGCATAACGCATAACGCATAACGCATAACGCATAACGCATAACGCATAACGCATAACGCATAACGCATAACGCATAACGCATAACGCATAACGCATAACGCATAACGCATAACGCATAACGCATAACGCATAACGCATAACGCATAACGCCTAACGCATAACGCATAACGCATAACGCATAACGCATAACGCATAACGCATAACGCATAACGCATAACGCATAACGCATAACGCATAACGCATTACGCATAACGCATAACGCATAACGCATAACGCATAACGCACAACGCATAACGTTTAAACCATAAGGCATAACGCATAGCCCATGACGCATAACGCATAACGCATAACGCATAATGCAAAAGTCATAACGCATAACGCATAACGGATAACGCATAACGCATAACGCATAACGCATAACGCATAACGCATAACGCATAACGCATAACGCATAACGCATAACGCATAACGCATAACGCATAACGCATAACGCATAACGCATAACGCATAACGCATAACGCATAACGCATAACGCATAACGCATAACGCATAACGCATAACGCATAACGCATAACGCATAACGCATAACGCATAACGCATAACGCATAACGCATAACGCATAACGCATAACGCATAACGCATAACGCATAACGCATAACGCATAACGCATAACGCATAACGCATAACGCATAACGCATAACGCATAACGCATAACGCATAACGCATAACGCATAACGCATAACGCATAACGCATAACGCAAAACGCAAAACTCATAACGCATAACGCATAACGCATAACGCATAACGCACAACGCATAACGCATAACGCATAACGCATAACGCATAACGCAAATAACGCATAACGCATAACGCATAACGCATAACGCATAACGCATAACGCATAACGCATAACGCATAACGCATAAGGCATAACCCATAACGCAAATAACGCTTAACGCATAACGCATAACGCATAACGCATAACGCATAACGCATAACGCATAACGCATAACGCATAACGCATAACGCATAACGCATAACGCATAACGCATAACGCATAACGCATAACGCATAACGCATAACGCATAACGCATAACGCATAACGCATAACGCATAACGAATAACGCATAACGCATAACGCATAACGCATAACGCATAACGCATAACGCATAACGCATAACGCATAACGCATAACGAATAACGCATAACGCATAACGCATAACGCATAACGCTTAACGCATAACGCATAACGCATAACGCATAACGCATAACGCATAACGCATAACGCATAACGCATAACGCATAACGCATAACGCATAACGCATAACGCATAACGCATAACGCATAACGCATAACGCATAACGCATAACGCATAACGCATAACGCATAACGCATAACGCATAACGCATAACGCATAACGCATAACGCATAACGCATAACGCATAACGCATAACGCATAACGCATAACGCATAACGCATAACGCATAACGCATAACGCATAACGCATAACGCATAACGCATAACGCATAACGCATAACGCATAACGCATAACGCATAACGCATAACGCATAACGCATAACGCATAACGCATAACGCATAACGCATAACGCATAACGCATAACGCATAACGCATAACGCATAACGCATAACGCATAACGCATAACGCATAACGCATAACGCATAACGCATAACGCATAACGCATAACGCATAACGCATAACGCATAACGCATAACGCATAACGCATAACGCATAACGCATGACGCACAACGCATAACGCATAACGCATAACGCATAACGCATAACGCATAACGCATAACGCATAACGCATAACGCATAACGCATAACGCATAACGCATTACGCATAACGCATAACGCATAACGCATAACGCATAACGCACAACGCATAACGTTTAAACCATAAGGCATAACGCATAGCCCATGACGCATAACGCATAACGCATAACGCATAATGCAAAAGTCATAACGCATAACGCATAACGGATAACGCATAACGCATAACGCATAACGCATAACGCATAACGCATAACGCATAACGCATAACGCATAACGCATAACGCATAACGCATAACGCATAACGCATAACGCATAACGCATAACGCATAACGCATAACGCATAACGCATAACGCATAACGCATAACGCATAACGCATAACGCATAACGCATAACGCATAACGCATAACGCATAACGCATAACGCATAACGCATAACGCATAACGCATAACGCATAACGCATAACGCATAACGCATAACGCATAACGCATAACGCATAACGCATAACGCATAACGCATAACGCATAACGCAAAACGCAAAACTCATAACGCATAACGCATAACGCATAACGCATAACGCACAACGCATAACGCATAACGCATAACGCATAACGCATAACGCATAACGCAAATAACGCATAACGCATAACGCATAACGCATAACGCATAACGCATAACGCATAACGCATAACGCATAACGCATAACGCATAACGCATAAGGCATAACCCATAACGCAAATAACGCTTAACGCATAACGCATAACGCATAACGCATAACGCATAACGCATAACGCATAACGCATAACGCATAACGCATAACGCATAACGCATAACGCATAACGCATAACGCATAACGCATAACGCATAACGCATAACGCATAACGCATAACGCATAACGCATAACGCATAACGCATAACGCATAACGCATAACGCATAACGCATAACGCATAACGCATAACGCATAACGCATAACGCATAACGCATAACGCATAACGCATAACGCATAACGCATAACGCATAACGCATAACGCATAACGCATAACGCATAACGCATAACGCATAACGCATAACGCATAACGCATAACGCATAACGCATAACGCATAACGCATAACGCATAACGCATAACGCATAACGCATAACGCATAACGCATAACGCATTACGCATAACGCCTAAAGCATAACGCATAACGCATAACGCATAACGCATAACGCATAACGCATAACGCATAACGCATAACGCATAACGCATAACGCATAACGCATAACGCATAACGCCTAACGCATAACGCATAACGCATAACGCATAACGCATAACGCATAACGCATAACGCATAACGCATAACGCATAACGCATAACGCATAACGCATAACGCATAACGCATAACGCATAACGCATAACGCATAACGCATAACGCATAACGCATAACGCATAACGCATAACGCATAACGCATAACGCATAACGCATAACGCATAACGCATAACGCATAACGCATAACGCATAACGCATAACGCATAACGCATAACGCATAACGCATAACGCATAACGCATAACGCATAACGCATAACGCATAACGCATAACGCATAACGCATAACGCATAACGCATAACGCATAACGCATAACGCATAACGCATAACGCATAACGCATAACGCAGAACGCACAACGCACAACACACAACGCACAACGCACAACGCACAACGCACAACGCACAACGCACAACGCATAACGCACAACGCATAACGCATAACGCATAACGCATAACGCATAACGCAAATAACGCATAACGCATAACGCATAACGCATAACGCATAACGCATAACGCATAACGCATAACGCATAACGCATAACGCATAACGCATAACGCATAACCCATAACGCAAATAACGCTTAACGCATAACGCATAACGCATAACGCATAACGCATAACGCATAACGCATAACGCATAACGCATAACGCATAACGCATAACGCATAACGCATAACGCATAACGCATAACGCATAACGCATAACGCATAACGCATAACGCATAACGCATAACGCATAACGCATAACGCATAACGCATAACGCATAACGCATAACGCATAACGCATAACGCATAACGCATAACGCATAACGCATAACGCATAACGCATAACGCACAACGCACAACGCATAACGCATAACGCATAACGCACAACGCATAACGCATAACGCATAACGCATAACGCATAACGCATAACGCATAACGCATAACGCATAACGCATAACGCATAACGCATAACGCACAACGCATAACGCATAACGCATAACGCATAACGCATAACGCATAACGCATAACGCATAACGCATAACGCATAACGCATAACGCATAACGCATAACGCATAACGCATAACGCATAACGCATAACGCATAACGCAGAACGCATAACGCATAACGCATAACGCATAACGCATAACGCATAACGCATAACGCATAACGCATTACGCATAACGCCTAAAGCATAACGCATAACGCATAACGCATAACGCATAAAGCATAACGCATAACGCATAACGCATAACGCATAACGCATAACGCATAACGCATAACGCATAACGCATAACGCATAACGCATAACGCATAACGCATAACGCATAACGCATAACGCATAACGCATAACGCATAACGCATAACGCATAACGCATAACGCATAACGCAAAACGCAAAACTCATAACGCATAACGCATAACGCATAACGCATAACGCACAACGCATAACGCATAACGCATAACGCATAACGCATAACGCATAACGCAAATAACGCATAACGCATAACGCATAACGCATAACGCATAACGCATAACGCATAACGCATAACGCATAACGCATAACGCATAACGCATAAGGCATAACCCATAACGCAAATAACGCTTAACGCATAACGCATAACGCATAACGCATAACGCATAACGCATAACGCATAACGCATAACGCATAACGCATAACGCATAACGCATAACGCATAACGCATAACGCATAACGCATAACGCATAACGCATAACGCATAACGCATAACGCATAACGCATAACGCATAACGCATAACGCATAACGCATAACGCATAACGCATAACGCATAACGCATAACGCATAACGCATAACGCATAACGCATAACGCATAACGCATAACGCATAACGCATAACGCATAACGCATAACGCATAACGCATAACGCATAACGCATAACGCATAACGCATAACGCATAACGCATAACGCATAACGCATAACGCATAACGCATAACGCATAACGCATAACGCATAACGCATAACGCATAACGCATAACGCATAACGCATAACGCATAACGCATTACGCATAACGCCTAAAGCATAACGCATAACGCATAACGCATAACGCATAACGCATAACGCATAACGCATAACGCATAACGCATAACGCATAACGCATAACGCATAACGCATAACGCCTAACGCATAACGCATAACGCATAACGCATAACGCATAACGCATAACGCATAACGCATAACGCATAACGCATAACGCATAACGCATAACGCATAACGCATAACGCATAACGCATAACGCATAACGCATAACGCATAACGCATAACGCATAACGCATAACGCATAACGCATAACGCATAACGCATAACGCATAACGCATAACGCATAACGCATAACGCATAACGCATAACGCATAACGCATAACGCATAACGCATAACGCATAACGCATAACGCATAACGCATAACGCATAACGCATAACGCATAACGCATAACGCATAACGCATAACGCATAACGCATAACGCATAACGCATAACGCAGAACGCACAACGCACAACACACAACGCACAACGCACAACGCACAACGCACAACGCACAACGCACAACGCATAACGCACAACGCATAACGCATAACGCATAACGCATAACGCATAACGCAAATAACGCATAACGCATAACGCATAACGCATAACGCATAACGCATAACGCATAACGCATAACGCATAACGCATAACGCATAACGCATAACGCATAACCCATAACGCAAATAACGCTTAACGCATAACGCATAACGCATAACGCATAACGCATAACGCATAACGCATAACGCATAACGCATAACGCATAACGCATAACGCATAACGCATAACGCATAACGCATAACGCATAACGCATAACGCATAACGCATAACGCATAACGCATAACGCATAACGCATAACGCATAACGCATAACGCATAACGCATAACGCATAACGCATAACGCATAACGCATAACGCATAACGCATAACGCATAACGCATAACGCACAACGCACAACGCATAACGCATAACGCATAACGCACAACGCATAACGCATAACGCATAACGCATAACGCATAACGCATAACGCATAACGCATAACGCATAACGCATAACGCATAACGCATAACGCACAACGCATAACGCATAACGCATAACGCATAACGCATAACGCATAACGCATAACGCATAACGCATAACGCATAACGCATAACGCATAACGCATAACGCATAACGCATAACGCATAACGCATAACGCATAACGCAGAACGCATAACGCATAACGCATAACGCATAACGCATAACGCATAACGCATAACGCATAACGCATTACGCATAACGCCTAAAGCATAACGCATAACGCATAACGCATAACGCATAAAGCATAACGCATAACGCATAACGCATAACGCATAACGCATAACGCATAACGCATAACGCATAACGCATAACGCATAACGCATAACGCATAACGCATAACGTATATGGCATAAGCATAACGCATAACGCATAACGCATAACGCATAACGCATAACGCAAAACGCAAAACTCATAACGCATAACGCATAACGCATAACGCATAACGCATAACGCATAACGCATAACGCATAACGCATAACGGATAACGCATAACGCATAACGCATAACGCGTAACGCATAACGCATAACGCATAACGCATAACGCATAACGCATAACGCATAACGCATAACGCATAACGCATAACGCATAACGCATAACGCATAACGCATAACGCATAACGCATAACGCATAACGCATAACGCATAACGCTTAACGCATAACGCATAACGCATAACGCATAACGCATAACGCATAACGCATAACGCATAACGCATAACGCATAACGCATAACGCATAACGCATAACGCATAACGCATAACGCATAACGCATAACGCATAACGCATAACGCATAACGCATAACGCATAACGCATAACGCATAACGCATAACGCATAACGCATAACGCATAACGCATAACGCATAACGCATAACGCATAACGCATAACGCATAACGCATAACGCATAACGCATAACGCATAACGCATGACGCATAACGCATAACGCATAACGAATAACGCATAACGCATAACGCATAACGCATAACGCATAACGCATAACGCATAACGCATAACGCATAACGCATAACGCATAACGCATAACGCATAACGAATAACGCATAACGCATAACGCATAACGCATAACGCTTAACGCATAACGCATAACGCATAACGCATAACGCATAACGCATAACGCATAACGCATAACGCATAACGCATAACGCATAACGCATAACGCATAACGCATAACGCATAACGCATAACGCATAACGCATAACGCATAACGCATAACGCATAACGCATAACGCATAACGCATAACGCATAACGCATAACGCATAACGCATAACGCATAACGCATAACGCATAACGCATAACGCATAACGCATAACGCATAACGCATAACGCATAACGCATAACGCATAACGCATAACGCATAACGCATAACGCATAACGCATAACGCATAACGCATAACGCATAACGCATAACGCATAACGCATAACGCATAACGCATAACGCATAACGCATAACGCATAACGCATAACGCATAACGCATAACGCATAACGCATAACGCATAACGCATAACGCATAACGCATAACGCATAACGCATAACGCATAACGCATAACGCATAACGCATAACGCATAACGCATAACGCATAACGCATAACGCATAACGCATAACGCATAACGCATAACGCATAACGCATAACGCATAACGCATAACGCATAACGCATAACGCATAACGCATAACGCATAACGCATAACGCATAACGCATAACGCATAACGCATAACGCATAACGCATAACGCATAACGCATAACGCATAACGCATAACGCATAACGCATAACGCATAACGCATAACGCATAACGCATAACGCATAACGCATAACGCATAACGCATAACGCATAACGCATAACGCATAACGCATAACGCATAACGCATAACGCATAACGCATAACGCATAACGCATAACGCATGACGCACAACGCATAACGCATAACGCATAACGCATAACGCATAACGCATAACGCATAACGCATAACGCATAACGCATAACGCATAACGCATAACGCATAACGCATAACGCATAACGCATAACGCATAACGCATAACGCATAACGCATAACGCATAACGCATAACGCATAACGCATAACGCATAACGCATAACGCATAACGCATAACGCATACCGCATAACGCATAACGCATAACGCATAACGCATAACGCATAACGCATAACGCATAACGCATAACGCATAACGCATAACGCATAACGCATAACGCATAACGCATAACGCATAACGCATAACGCATAACGCATGACGCACAACGCATAACGCATAACGCATAACGCATAACGCATAACGCATAACGCATAACGCATAACGCATAACGCATTACGCATAACGCATAACGCATAACGCATAACGCATAACGCACAACGCATAACGTTTAAACCATAAGGCATAACGCATAGCCCATGACGCATAACGCATAACGCATAACGCATAATGCAAAAGTCATAACGCATAACGCATAACGGATAACGCATAACGCATAACGCATAACGCATAACGCATAACGCATAACGCATAACGCATAACGCATAACGCATAACGCATAACGCATAACGCATAACGCATAACGCATAACGCATAACGCATAACGCATAACGCATAACGCATAACGCATAACGCATAACGCATAACGCATAACGCATAACGCATAACGCATAACGCATAACGCATAACGCATAACGCATAACGCATAACGCATAACGCATAACGCATAACGCATAACGCATAACGCATAACGCATAACGCATAACGCATAACGCATAACGCATAACGCATAACGCATAACGCATAACGCATAACGCATAACGCATAACGCATAACGCATAACGCATAACGCATAACGCATAACGCATAACGCATAACGCATAACGCATAACGCATAACGCATAACGCATAACGCATAACGCATAACGCATAACGCATAACGCATAACGCATAACGCATAACGCATAACGCATAACGCATAACGCATAACGCATAACGCATAACGCATAACGCATAACGCATAACGCATAACGCATAACGCATAACGCATAACGCATAACGCATAACGCATAACGCAGAACGCATAACGCATAACGCATAACGCATAACGCATAACGCATAACGCATAACGCATAACGCATTACGCATAACGCCTAAAGCATAACGCATAACGCATAACGCATAACGCATAACGCATAACGCATAACGCATAACGCATAACGCATAACGCATAACGCATAACGCATAACGCATAACGCATAACGCATAACGCCTAACGCATAACGCATAACGCATAACGCATAACGCATAACGCATAACGCATAACGCATAACGCATAACGCATAACGCATAACGCATAACGCATAACGCATAACGCATAACGCATAACGCATAACGCATAACGCATAACGCATAACGCATAACGCACAACGCACAACGCATAACGCATAACGCATAACGCACAACGCATAACGCATAACGCATAACGCATAACGCATAACGCATAACGCATAACGCATAACGCATAACGCATAACGCATAACGCATAACGCACAACGCATAACGCATAACGCATAACGCATAACGCATAACGCATAACGCATAACGCATAACGCATAACGCATAACGCATAACGCATAACGCATAACGCATAACGCATAACGCATAACGCATAACGCATAACGCATAACGCATAACGCATAACGCATAACGCATAACGCATAACGCATAACGCATAACGCATAACGCATAACGCATAACGCATAACGCAGAACGCACAACGCACAACGCACAACGCACAACGCACAACGCACAACGCACAACGCACAACGCACAACGCACAACGCATAACGCACAACGCATAACGCATAACGCATAACGCATAACGCATAACGCAAATAACGCATAACGCATAACGCATAACGCATAACGCATAACGCATAACGCATAACGCATAACGCATAACGCATAACGCATAACCCATAACGCAAATAACGCTTAACGCATAACGCATAACGCATAACGCATAACGCATAACGCATAACGCATAACGCATAACGCATAACGCATAACGCATAACGCATAACGCATAACGCATAACGCATAACGCATAACGCATAACGCATAACGCATAACGCATAACGCATAACGCATAACGCATAACGCATAACGCATAACGCATAACGCATAACGCATAACGCATAACGCATAACGCATAACGCATAACGCACAACGCATAACGCATAACGCATAACGCATAACGCATAACGCATAACGCAGAACGCATAACGCATAACGCATAACGCATAACGCATAACGCATAACGCATAACGCATAACGCATTACGCATAACGCCTAAAGCATAACGCATAACGCATAACGCATAACGCATAAAGCATAACGCATAACGCATAACGCATAACGCATAACGCATAACGCATAACGCATAACGCATAACGCATAACGCATAACGCATAACGCATAACGCATAACGTATATGGCATAAGCATAACGCATAACGCATAACGCATAACGCATAACGCATAACGCATAACGCATAACGCAAAACGCAAAACTCATAACGCATAACGCATAACGCATAACGCATAACGCATAACGCATAACGCATAACGCATAACGCATAACGCATAACGGATAACGCATAACGCATAACGCATAACGCGTAACGCATAACGCATAACGCATAACGCATAACGCATAACGCATAACGCATAACGCATAACGCATAACGCATAACGCATAACGCATAACGCATAACGCATAACGCATAACGCATAACGCATAACGCATAACGCTTAACGCATAACGCATAACGCATAACGCATAACGCATAACGCATAACGCATAACGCATAACGCATAACGCATAACGCATAACGCATAACGCATAACGCATAACGCATAACGCATAACGCATAACGCATAACGCATAACGCATAACGCATAACGCATAACGCATAACGCATAACGCATAACGCATAACGCATAACGCATAACGCTTAACGCATAACGCATAACGCATAACGCATAACGCATGACGCATAACGCATAACGCATAACGAATAACGCATAACGCATAACGCATAACGCATAACGCATAACGCATAACGCATAACGCATAACGCATAACGCATAACGCATAACGAATAACGCATAACGCATAACGCATAACGCATAACGCTTAACGCATAACGCATAACGCATAACGCATAACGCATAACGCATAACGCATAACGCATAACGCATAACGCATAACGCATAACGCATAACGCATAACGCATAACGCATAACGCATAACGCATAACGCATAACGCATAACGCATAACGCATAACGCATAACGCATAACGCATAACGAATAACGCATAACGCATAACGCATAACGCATAACGCATAACGCATAACGCATAACGCATAACGCATAACGCATAACGCATAACGAATAACGCATAACGCATAACGCATAACGCATAACGCTTAACGCATAACGCATAACGCATAACGCATAACGCATAACGCATAACGCATAACGCATAACGCATAACGCATAACGCATAACGCATAACGAATAACGCATAACGCATAACGCATAACGCATAACGCTTAACGCATAACGCATAACGCATAACGCATAACGCATAACGCATAACGCATAACGCATAACGCATAACGCATAACGCATAACGCATAACGCATAACGCATAACGCATAACGCATAACGCATAACGCATAACGCATAACGCATAACGCATAACGCATAACGCATAACGCATAACGCATAACGCATAACGAATAACGAATAACGCATAACGCATAACGCATAACGCATAACGCATAACGCATAACGCATAACGCATAACGCATAACGAATAACGCATAACGCATAACGCATAACGCATAACGCTTAACGCATAACGCATAACGCATAACGCATAACGCATAACGCATAACGCATAACGCATAACGCATAACGCATAACGCATAACGCATAACGCATAACGCATAACGCATAACGCATAACGCATAACGCATAACGCATAACGCATAACGCATAACGCATAACGCATAACGCATAACGCATAACGCATAACGCATAACGCATAACGCATAACGCATAACGCATAACGCATAACGCATAACGCATAACGCATAACGCATAACGCATAACGCATAACGCATAACGCATAACGCATAACGCATAACGCATAACGCATAACGCATAACGCATAACGCATAACGCATAACGCATAACGCATAACGCATAACGCATAACGCATAACGCATAACGCATAACGCATAACGCATAACGCATAACGCATAACGCATAACGCATAACGCATAACGCATAACGCATAACGCATAACGCATAACGCATAACGCATAACGCATAACGCATAACGCATAACGCATAACGCATAACGCATAACGCATAACGCATGACGCACAACGCATAACGCATAACGCATAACGCATAACGCATAACGCATAACGCATAACGCATAACGCATAACGCATTACGCATAACGCATAACGCATAACGCATAACGCATAACGCATTACGCATAACGCATAACGCATAACGCATAACGCACAACGCATAACGTTTAAACCATAAGGCATAACGCATAGCCCATGACGCATAACGCATAACGCATAACGCATAATGCAAAAGTCATAACGCATAACGCATAACGGATAACGCATAACGCATAACGCATAACGCATAACGCATAACGCATAACGCATAACGCATAACGCATAACGCATAACGCATAACGCATAACGCATAACGCATAACGCATAACGCATAACGCATAACGCATAACGCATAACGCATAACGCATAACGCATAACGCATAACGCATAACGCATAACGCATAACGCATAACGCATAACGCATAACGCATAACGCATAACGCATAACGCATAACGCATAACGCATAACGCATAACGCATAACGCATAACGCATAACGCATAACGCATAACGCATAACGCATAACGCATAACGCATAACGCATAACGCATAACGCATAACGCATAACGCATAACGCATAACGCATAACGCATAACGCATAACGCATAACGCATAACGCATAACGCATAACGCATAACGCATAACGCATAACGGATAACGCATAACGCATTACGCATAACGCATAACGCATAACGCATAACGCAAAAGGCATAAGCATAACGCATAACGCATAACGCATAACGCATAACGCATAACGCATAACGCATAACGCGTAACGCAAGACTCATAACGCATAACGCATAACGCATAACGCATAACGCATAACGCATATGGCATAACGCATAATGCAAAAGTCATAACGCATAACGCATAACGCATAACGCATAACGCATAACGCACAACGCATAACGTTTAAACCATAAGGCATAACGCATAGCCCATGACGCATAACGCATAACGCATAACGCATAATGCAAAAGTCATAACGCATAACGCATAACGGATAACGCATAACGCATAACGCATAACGCATAACGCATAACGCATAACGCATAACGCATAACGCATAACGCATAACGCATAACGCATAACGCATAACGCATAACGCATAACGCATAACGCATAACGCATGACGCATAACGCATAACGCATAACGCATAACGCATAACGCATAACGCATAACGCATAACGCATAACGCATAACGCATAACGCATAACGCATAACGCATAACGCATAACGCATAACGCATAACGCATAACGCATAACGCATAAGGCATAAGCATAACGCATAACGCATAACGCATAACGCATAACGCATAACGCATAACGCATAACGCGTAACGCAAAACTCATAACGCATACGCGTAACGCAAAACTCATAACGCATAACGCATAACGCATAACGCACAACGCATAACGTTTAAACCATAAGGCATAACGCATAGCCTATAACGCATAACGCATAACGCATAACGCATAATGCAAAAGTCATAACGCATAACGCATAACGGATAACGCATAACGCATAACGCATAACGCATAACGCATAACGCATAACGCATAACGCATAACGCATAACGCATAACGCATAACGCATAACGCATAACGCATAACGCATAACGCATAACGCATAACGCATAACGCATAACGCATAACGCATAACGCATAACGCATAACGCATAACGCATAACGCATAACGCATAACGCATAACGCATAACGCATAACGCATAACGCATAACGCATAACGCATAACGCATAACGCATAACGCATAACGCATAACGCATAACGCATAACGCATAACGCATAACGCATAACGCATAACGCATAACGCATAACGCATAACGCATAACGCATAACGCATAACGCATAACGCATAACGCATAACGCATAACGCATAACGCATAACGCATAACGCATAACGCATAACGCATAACGCATAACGCATAACGCATAACGCATAACGCATAACGCATAACGCATAACGCATAACGCATAACGCATAACGCATAACGCATAACGCATAACGCATAACGCATAACGCATAACGCATAACGCATAACGCATAACGCATAACGCATAACGCATAACGCATAACGCATAACGCATAACGCATAACGCATAACGCATAAGGCATAAGCATAACGCATAACGCATAACGCATAACGCATAACGCATAACGCGTAACGCAAAACTCATAACGCATAACGCGTAACGCAAAACTCATAACGCATAACGCATAACGCATAACGCATAACGCATAACGCATAACGCATAACGCATAACGCATAACGCATAACGCATAACGCATAACGCATAACGCATAACGCATAACGCATAACGCATAACGCATAACGCATAACGCATAACGCATAACGCATAACGCATAACGCATAACGCATAACGCATAACGCATAACGCATAACGCATAACGCATAACGCATAACGCATAACGCATAACGCATAACGCATAACGCATAACGCATAACGCATAACGCATAACGCATAACGCATAACGCATAACGCATAACGCATAACGCATAACGCATAACGCATAACGCATAACGCATAACGCATAACGCATGACGCACAACGCATAACGCATAACGCATAACGCATAACGCATAACGCACAACGCATAACGTTTAAACCATAAGGCATAACGCATAGCCTATAACGCATAACGCATAACGCATAACGCATAATGCAAAAGTCATAACGCATAACGCATAACGGATAACGCATAACGCATAACGCATAACGCATAACGCATAACGCATAACGCATAACGCATAACGCATAACGCATAACGCATAACGCATAACGCATAACGCATAACGCATAACGCATAACGCATAACGCATAACGCATAACGCATAACGCATAACGCATAACGCATAACGCATAACGCATAACGCATAACGCATAACGCATAACGCATAACGCATAACGCATAACGCATAACGCATAACGCATAACGCATAACGCATAACGCATAACGCATAACGCATAACGCATAACGCATAACGCATAACGCATAACGCATAACGCATAACGCATAACGCATAACGCATAACGCATAACGCATAACGCATAACGCATAACGCATAACGCATAACGCATAACGCATAACGCATGACGCACAACGCATAACGCATAACGCATAACGCATAACGCATAACGCATAACGCATAACGCATAACGCATAACGCATTACGCATAACGCATAACGCATAACGCATAACGCATAACGCATAACGCACAACGCATAACGTTTAAACCATAAGGCATAACGCATAGCCCATGACGCATAACGCATAACGCATAACGCATAATGCAAAAGTCATAACGCATAACGCATAACGGATAACGCATAACGCATAACGCATAACGCATAACGCATAACGCATAACGCATAACGCATAACGCATAACGCATAACGCATAACGCATAACGCATAACGCATAACGCATAACGCACAACGCATAACGCATAACGCATAACGCATAACGCATAACGCATAACGCATAACGCATAACGCATAACGCATAACGCATAACGCATAACGCATAACGCATAACGCATAACGCATAACGCATAACGCATAACGCATAACGCATAACGCATAACGCATAACGCATAACGCATAACGCATAACGCATAACGCATAACGCATACCATAACGCATAACGCATAACGCATAACGCATAACGCATAACGCATAACGCATAACGCATAACGCATAACGCATAACGCATAACGCATAACGCATAACGCATAACGCATAACGCATAACGCATAACGCATAACGCATAACGCATAACGCATAACGCATAACGCATGACGCACAACGCATCAACGCATAACGCATAACGCATAACGCATAACGCATAACGCATAACGCATAACGCATACGCATAACGCATTACGCATAACGCATAACGCATAACGCATAACGCATAACGCACAACGCATAACGTTTAAACCATAAGGCATAACGCATAGCCCATGACGCATAACGCATAACGCATAACGCATAATGCAAAAGTCATAACGCATAACGCATAACGGATAACGCATAACGCATAACGCATAACGCATAACGCATAACGCATAACGCATAACGCATAACGCATAACGCATAACGCATAACGCATAACGCATAACGCATAACGCATAACGCATAACGCATAACGCATAACGCATAACGCATAACGCATAACGCATAACGCATAACGCATAACGCATAACGCATAACGCATAACGCATAACGCATAACGCATAACGGATAACGCATAACGCATAACGCATAACGCATAACGCATAACGCATAACGCATAACGCATAACGCATAACGCATAACGCATAACGCATAACGCATAACGCATAACGCATAACGCATAACGCATAACGCATAACGCATAACGCATAACGCATAACGCATAACGCATAACGCATAACGCATAACGCATAACGCATAACGCATAACGCATAACGCATTACGCATAACGCATAACGCATAACGCATAACGCAAAAGGCATAAGCATAACGCATAACGCATAACGCATAACGCATAACGCATAACGCATAACGCGTAACGCAAGACTCATAACGCATAACGCATAACGCATAACGCATAACGCATAACGCATATGGCATAACGCATAATGCAAAAGTCATAACGCATAACGCATAACGCATAACGCATAACGCATAACGCATAACGCACAACGCATAACGTTTAAACCATAAGGCATAACGCATAGCCCATGACGCATAACGCATAACGCATAACGCATAATGCAAAAGTCATAACGCATAACGCATAACGGATAACGCATAACGCATAACGCATAACGCATAACGCATAACGCATAACGCATAACGCATAACGCATAACGCATAACGCATAACGCATAACGCATAACGCATAACGCATAACGCATAACGCATAACGCATAACGCATAACGCATAACGCATAACGCATAACGCATAACGCATAACGCATAACGCATAACGCATAACGCATAACGCATAACGCATAACGCATAACGCATAACGCATAACGCATAACGCATAACGCATGACGCATAACGCATAACGCATAACGCATAACGCATAACGCATAACGCATAACGCATAACGCATAACGCATAACGCATAACGCATAACGCATAACGCATAACGCATAACGCATAACGCATAACGCATAACGCATAACGCATAACGCATAACGCATAACGCATAACGCATAACGCATAACGCATAACGCATAACGCATAACGCATAACGCATAACGCATAACGCATAACGAATAACGCATAACGCATAACGCATAACGCATAACGCATAACGCATAACGCATAACGCATAACGCATAACGCATAACGAATAACGCATAACGCATAACGCATAACGCATAACGCTTAACGCATAACGCATAACGCATAACGCATAACGCATAACGCATAACGCATAACGCATAACGCATAACGCATAACGCATAACGCATAACGCATAACGCATAACGCATAACGCATAACGCATAACGCATAACGCATAACGCATAACGCATAACGCATAACGCATAACGCATAACGCATAACGCATAACGCATAACGCATAACGCATAACGCATAACGCATAACGCATAACGCATAACGCATAACGCATAACGCATAACGCATAACGCATAACGCATAACGCATAACGCATAACGCATAACGCATAACGCATAACGCATAACGCATAACGCATAACGCATAACGCATAACGCATAACGCATAACGCATAACGCATAACGCATAACGCATAACGCATAAACGCATAACGCATAACGCATAACGCATAACGCATAACGCATGACGCACAACGCATAACGCATAACGCATAACGCATAACGCATAACGCATAACGCATTACGCATAACGCATAACGCATAACGCATAACGCATAACGCAAAAGGCATAAGCATAACGCATAACGCATAACGCATAACGCATAACGCATAACGCATAACGCGTAACGCAAGACTCATAACGCATAACGCATAACGCATAACGCATATGGCATAACGCATAATGCAAAAGTCATAACGCATAACGCATAACGCATAACGCATAACGCACAACGCATAACGTTTAAACCATAAGGCATAACGCATAGCCCATGACGCATAACGCATAACGCATAACGCATAATGCAAAAGTCATAACGCATAACGCATAACGGATAACGCATAACGCATAACGCATAACGCATAACGCATAACGCATAACGCATAACGCATAACGCATAACGCATAACGCATAACGCATAACGCATAACGCATAACGCATAACGCATAACGCATAACGCATAACGCATAACGCATAACGCATAACGCATAACGCATAACGCATAACGCATAACGCATAACGCATAACGCATAACGCATAACGCATAACGCATAACGCATAACGCATAACGCATAACGCATAACGCATAACGCATAACGCATAACGCATAACGCATGACGCATAACGCATAACGCATAACGCATAACGCATAACGCATAACGCATAACGCATGACGCATAACGCATAACGCATAACGCATAACGCATAACGCATAACGCATAACGCATAACGCATAACGCATAACGCATAACGCATAACGCATAACGCATAACGCATAACGCATAACGCATAACGCATAACGCATAACGCATAACGCATAACGCATAACGCATAACGCATAACGCATAAGGCATAACGCATAACGCATAACGCATAACGCATAACGCATAACGCATAACGCATAACGCATAACGCATAACGCATAACGCATAACGCATAACGCATAACGCATAACGCATAACGCATAACGCATAACGCATAACGCTTAACGCATAACGCATAACGCATAACGCATAACGCATAACGCATAACGCATAACGCATAACGCATAACGCATAACGCATAACGCATAACGCATAACGCATAACGCATAACGCATAACGCATAACGCATAACGCATAACGCATAACGCATAACGCATAACGCATAACGCATAACGAATAACGCATAACGCATAACGCATAACGCATAACGCATAACGCATAACGCATAACGCATAACGCATAACGCATAACGAATAACGCATAACGCATAACGCATAACGCATAACGCGTAACGCAAAACTCGCATAACGCATAACGCATAACGCATAACGCATAACGCATAACGCATAACGCATAACGCATAACGCATAACGCATAACGCATAACGCATAACGCATAACGCATAACGCATAACGCATAACGCATAACGCATAACGCATAACGCATAACGCATAACGCATAACGCATAACGCATAACGCATAACGCATAACGCATAACGCATAACGCATAACGCATAACGCATAACGCATAACGCATAACGCATAACGCATAACTACGCATAACGCATAACGCATAACGCATAACGCATAACGCATAACGCATAACGCATAACGCATAACGCATAACGCATAACGCATAACGCATAACGCATAACGCATAACGCATAACGCATAACGCATAACGCATAACGCATAACGCATAACGCATAACGCATAACGCATAACGCATAACGCATAACGCATAACGCATAACGCATAACGCATAACGCATAACGCATAACGCATAACGCATAACGCATAACGCATAACGCATAACGCATAACGCATAACGCATAACGCATAACGCATAACGCATAACGCATAACGCAT